>NC_073235.2:96793636-97096666 GCF_029281585.2 Gorilla gorilla gorilla
TCCAGGAGCTGGTTTTTTGAAAGGATCAACAAAATTCATAGACCGCTAGCAAGACTAATAAAGAAAAAAAGAAGAATCAAATAGACGCAATAAAAAGTGATAAAGGGGATATCACCACCGATCCCACAGAAATACAAATTACCATCAGAGAATACTACAAACACCTCTACGCAAATAAACTAGAAAATCTAGAAGAAATGGATAAATTCCTCAATACATACACTCTCCCAAGACTAAACCAGGAAGAAGCTGAATCTCTGAATAGACCAATAACAGGATCTGAAATTGTGGCAATAATCAACAGCTTAACAACCAAAAAGAGTCCAGGACCAGATGGATTCACAGCCGAATTCTACCAGAGATACAAGGAGGAACTGGTACCATTCCTTCTGAAACTATTCCAATCAATAGAAAAAGAGGGAATCCTCCCTAACTCATTCTATGAGGCCAGCATCATCCTGATACCAAAGCCGGGCAGAGACACAACCAAAAAAGAGAATTTTAGACCAATATCCTTGATGAACATTGATGCAAAAATCCTCAATAAAATACTGGCAAACCGAATCCAGCAGCACATCAAAAAGCTTATCCACCATGATCAAGTGGGCTTCATCCCTGGGATGCAAGGCTGGTTCAATATACGCAAATCAATAAATGTAATCCAGCATATAAACAGAACCAAAGACAAAAACCACATGACTATCTCAATAGATGCAGAAAAGGCCTTTGACAAAATTCAACAACCTTCATGCTAACAACTCTCAGTACATTAGGTATTGATGGGACGTATCTCAAAATAATAAAAGCTATCTACAACAAACCCACAGCCAATGTCATGCTGAATGGGCAAAAACTGGAAGCATTCCCTTTGAAAACTGGCACAAGACAGGGATGCCCTCTCTCACCACTCCTATTCAACATAGTGTTGAAAGTTCTGGCCAGGGCAATTAGGCAGGAGAAGGAAATAAAGGGTATTCAATTAGGAAAAGAGGAAGTCAAATTATCCCTGTTTGCAGACGACATGATTGTATATCTAGAAAACCCCATCGTCTCAGCCCAAAATCTCCTTAAGCTGATAAGCAACTTCAGCAAAGTCTCAGGATACAAAATCAATGTACAAAAATCACAAGCATTCTTATACACCAATAACAGACAAACAGAGAGCCAAATCATGAGTGAACTCCCATTCACAATTGCTTCAAAGAGAATAAAATACTTAGGAATCCAACTTACAAGGGACATGAAGGACCTCTTCAAGGAGAACTACAAACCACTGCTCAATGAAATAAAAGAGGATACAAACAAATGGAAGAACATTCCATGCTCATGGGTAGGAAGAATCAATATCATGAAAATGGCCATACTGCCCAAAGTAATTTATAGATTCAATGCCATCCCCATCAAGCTACCAATGACTTTCTTCACAGAATTGGAAAAAACTACTTTAAAGTTCATATGGAACCAAAAAAGAGCCCGCATCGCCAAGTCAATCCTAAGCCAAAAGAACAAAGCTGGAGGCATCACACTACCTGACTTCAAACTATACTACAAGGCTACGGTAACCAAAACAGCATGGTACTGGTACCAAAACAGAGATATAGACCAATGGAACAGAACAGAGCCCTCAGAAATAATGCCGCATATCTACAACTATCTGATCTTTGACAAACCTGACAAGAACAAGCAATGTGGAAGGATTCCCTATTTAATAAATGGTGCTGGGAAAACTGGGTAGCCATATGTAGAAAGCTGAAACTGGATCCCTTCCTTACACCTTATACAAAAATTAATTCAAGATGGATTAAAGACTTAAACATTAGTCCTAAAACCATAAAAACCCTAGAAGAAAACCTAGGCAATACCATTCAGGACATAGGCATGGGCAAGGACTTCATGTCTAAAACACCAAAAGCAATGGCAACAAAAGCCAAAATTGACAAATGGGATCTAATTAAACTAAAGAGCTTCTGCACAGCAAAAGAAACTACCATCAGAGTGAACAGGCAACCTACAAAATGGGAGAAAATTTTTGCAACCTACTCATCTGACAAAGGGCTAATATCCAGAATCTACAATGAACTCAAACAAATTTACAAGAAAAAAACAACCCCATCAAAAAGTGGGCAAAGGATATGAACAGACACTTCTCAAAAGAAGACATTTATGCAGCCAAAAGACACACGAAAAAATGCTCATCATCACTGGCCATCAGAGAAATGCAAATCAAAACCACAATGAGATACCATCTCACACCAGTTAGAATGGCAATCATTAAAAAGTCAGGAAACAACAGGTGCTGGAGAGGATGTGGAGAAATAGGAACACTTTTACACTGTTGGTGGGACTGTAAACTAGTTCAACCATTGTGGAAGTCAGTGTGGCGATTCCTCAGGGATCTAGAACTAGAAATACCATTTGACCCAGCCATCCCATTACTAGGTATATACCCAAGGACTATAAATCATGCTGCTATAAAGACACATGCACATGTATGTTTATTGCGGCACTATTCAAAATAGCAAAGACTTGGAACCAACCCAAATGTCCAACAATGATAGACTGGATTAAGAAAATGTGGCGCATATACACCATGGAATACTATGCAGCCATAAAAAATGATGAGTTCATGTCCTTTGTAGGGACATGGATGAAATTGGAAGTCAGCATTCTCAGTAAACTATTGCAAGGACAAAAAACCAAACACCGCATGTTCTCACTCGTAGATGGGAATTGAACAATGAGAACACATGGACACAGGAAGGGGAACATCACACTCTGGGGACTGTTGTGGGGTGGGCGGAGGGGGAAGGGATAGCATTAGGAGATATACCTAATGCTAAATGATGAGTTAATGGGTGCAGCACACCAGCGTGGCACATGTATACATATGTAACTAACCTGCACATTGTGCACATGTACCCTAAAACTTAAAGTATAATAATAATTTTTTAAAAAATGATATATCAAAAAAAAGAAAATTTAGGATATAGCATTACAGTTGATTTGCCATCTTATTGGTGGTAATATATTTAAGTTTATGACATTTCCATAAATAAGGCATTAGTCAATTTTTCTTCCACATTCAGGAATGATAGTGAAGAATAATGTGTGTTATAAGAAAATTCCCAAACCATGTTTTGAATGGAGTTTCCTTATTACTATATTAATTCAATTTATCAGTATATATACATACATATATATGTGTATGTGTATGCCTCTATATGTGTACATATGTAAACATGTATAAAAATGTGTATATATACACATATATTATTTTATATCCATATATAATTAAATGTACATACAATTTTAAAACATAAAATGTTTGTATAACTTTAAAGTATCTAATTCTCATTGTCAGGAATTTAAAGGGAATGTATCAAATAAGGTAAATGTTTGGTGGTCTATTTGGACAACAATTTGTTCAGGCTTTAGCTTTGCAATTTTGGAAACTTGTTTTTACCAACCATAAAGGGTTCTTTGAACAGTCTCAAACCATATAAATCAAAAAAGATCATTCTATGAATTAAGATGTCTAATTATTTTTATTTCATAATTTCAAATGTAACCTTAAAGTAGGTTGAATACTCTGGTATAAATAATCTTCTGTAAAAGAGAAAGAAAAAGTCCACCAGAATCATTGATCTAATATGAAGGTCAGTGTGTCTGTGAGGGTGTTTCCAGAAGAGATTAGCATTTGAATTGGCAGAATGAATAAAGATCTCTCTCACCAATGTGGGTGAACATCATCTAATTCCTTGAAGGTCTGAATAGAAGAAAAAAGTGGAGGAAGGGTGAATTTGCTCTCGCTTGACCTGGGATATCCATTTTTTCCTAACCTCAGACATTGACGCTGCTTGTTCCCAGGGCCTTTGGACTTAGAATGAGACTTGGACCATTGGCTCTGTTGGTTCTCAGGCCTTTCGATTTGGGTTGGAATTACAGACATTCCTGGGCTTTGCCTCTAACTTGCAGAGGACACACTATGGGGCTTCTTAGGATCTATAATTGCATTATAGGTCGATTAGATAGATAGATAATTACATATAATTGTAGAAACATAAAGAGACAATGTGTGATTCAGCACTTTTTTTATCTCCTTAAAGATCATGACTGCTCCAATGTCAGCAAATTTGAACAAACACTTCTTTTTCTTTCTCTCTCTTCATATGTGTGCTCATGTGTACAAATGCACATATATATGTGTGCATAGATATATACATACATACAAGTAAATCATACACAAACACATAACAAGGTCTTTATATAATGATAATCATGAAATGCTAATAAATATTTCTAAATAAAGAGGTATTTTAAAAAAATTAATCATTTGGGCTTTTTTCTTCCCTGATGTTTTTCAACAAGAGAATGATATACTTATTTTTAATGAAAACAAGAAAGTTATGATTTTTCAAAATTAAAGAACAAAGCCTATAACAGACGGACTACCTGGTGGAGAGTAGCAGCACTGTGTCGTATATTAAAACACTAAGGATGAAGATAGAATGAGAAGAAGTAGCAGTGATCTCAGAAGCCTAGAGGGGCAATGCTGTATCTATCTATCTATCTATCTATCTATCTATCTATCTATCTATCTATCTATCTATCATCTATCTCAGAACACAAACCTAAATAAATCAAACATTGACAGAACTGAAGGGAACAATAGCAATACAGTGGAAGCAGGAGATTTCAATCCTCCACTTTTAATATTAAGCAGATCAACATAACAGAAACATCAACAAACAATGGACTTGAACAGTAGACCAAATGAACTTAACATATACAGAACATTCTACCCAACATCAGCTGACTATACATTCTTCTCAAGCAGTGACAGAAAATTCTCCAGGTTAGATCACATTAGGTCCCAAGATGAGTATTAACAAATTTAAGATGATTGAATTCATCCTAACTATCTTTTCAACCACAATGTAATGAAACTGGAAACTAGTTGTGGAAGGAAACAGGGGCATTCACAAATATGTGAACTTTAAATAACATACTTTTGTCAACCAATAGGTGAAAGGAGAAATTAAAAGGGAAATTAGAAAACAGGGAAAAAAGGGAAATTAGAAACATTTTACTTTTACATCTTGAGAGGAATATATAAGACACCAATACTTATGGGATGTGGCAAAAGCAGTGGTAAGCAGTACTAAGAGTGAAGCTTATTGCAATAAAAATTATAATTAAAAAGGGAAAGATCTCAAATAAACAACCTAACTGTACACATCAAGAAACTAGAAAAAGAATAACAAATTAATCCCAAAGTTAGTAGAAAGAAGCATGTAATAAAAATTACAGTGAAAACTAATGAAATAGAGATTAGGAAAACAATAGAAAAAAACTCAATGAAATAAGCTTTGGTTGTTCGAAAAGGTAAACAAAGTTGACAAACAATAGACTATTTTTTTCTTTTTTCTTTTCTTTTTTTTTTTTTTGAGACAGAGTCTTGCTCTATCACCCAGGCGGGAGTGCAGTGGTGCAATCTCAGCTCACTGCAGCCTCCGCCTCCCGGGTTCAAGTGATTCTCTTGTCTCAGCCTCCGGAGTAGCTGGGATTACAGGCATATACCACCATGCCTGGCTAGTTTTTATATTTTTAGTAGAGATGGGGTTTCATCATGTTGGCCAAACTGGTCTAGAACTCCAGACCTCAGGTGATCCACCCACCTCGGCCTCCCAAATTGCTGGGATTACAGGTGTTAGCCACCATGCCCAGCCTAGACTAATTATTTTAAAAAGTACATTCAAAGAAATAATTCAGAAATGAAAGCAGTGCCAATTAAGAAATGAAAGCAGTGACACTATTGTAACTGATACCATAGAAATAAAAAGGATCATAATAGATTTCTATGAATAATTATTCACCAATAAACTGAATAACTGAGAAGAAATGAATAAATTACTAGAAACCTACAAGCTGCTAACACAGTAACATGAAGAACTAGAAAGTCTGAACAGACCTATAACTAGAGAAAAGACTGATACAATAACAAAAACCCTCTCAAGGAAAAGCCCAGAACCAGATAACTTTACTGGTAAATTTGCCACAAATTTGAAAAAGGTTTGTCAATCCTTCTCAAAGTAATATAATGTTAAAAAGAATGGTATCCTTTTGAACTCTTTTTATGAAGTCAGCGTTATCGTGATACCAAAATGAGATAAAGATACTGAAATAAAGAAAAGAAACCTATAGGCCAACATCTCTGATAAATATATGCAAAAATCTTCAACAAAATAGTAGTAAATAAAAAAAAATCATACACCATGACCATGTGATGTATCCCTGGAATACAAGAATATTTCAACATATGCAAATCAATTTATGTAATACCCCACATTCACAGATTCAAGAAAAAAATTCCTATTCTCAACAGATGCATTTTAATTTCAACACTCTTTCATGATAAAACTCCTGACTTAGTAGGTATAGAATGAGTGTTCTTCAACATGATAAAATTCATTGATGAGAAGTTCACAACTATCATCACAGTCAATACCAAAACTGAAAGTTTCTCCTCTAAGATCAGAAACAAGAGGATACCCGTGATCTCCACAATATTATTATTATTATTATTTTATTATTATTATTATCATTATTATTATTATTTGAGACAAGGTCTCACCCTATAACTCAGGCTGGTGTGTCACCCAGGCACAATCACAGCTCACTGCAGCCTTGACCTCCCAGGCTCAGGCAATCTTTCCAAGTCAGCCTCCCAAGTAGCTGGGACTATAGGCCATGCAACAACGCCCAGCTAATTTTTAAAATTGTTTGTAAAGATAGGGTCTCATTATGTTGCCCAGGCTGGTCTCAAACTCCTGGGCTCAAGCAATCCTCCTGCATCAGCCTCCCAAAGTGCTGGGATTACAGGCATGAGCCACCACACCTAGCCACTATCTCTATTTCTATTCATTGTTGTACTAAAAGAAACAACAGAATTTGAATATGACAAATAGAAGTAAATTTATCTCTGTTTGCAGATGAAATAATCTTCTAAGTTGGAAACCCTTCAGATTAACAAAAAACTAATGGAACTAATAAATTTAGCAAAGTGGCAGAATAAAAAAATTAACATGCAAAATTAGTAGCATTTATCCGCATGAATATTTTAAAAATTAAGAAAAAAATCTCATTTAAAATAGCATGAAAAGAATAAAATAGTGTAAAAAGTTCATTTTTCTCAGCATTTTCACTAGCATTTGATATACATTTTTTTCTTTTTGATAATAGCCATTCTAACCAAGGTAAGATGATATCTCATTGTCATTTTGATTTGTATTTCCCTGATGATTAGAGATGCTGAGCATTTTTTTCATGTAATTGTTGCCACTTGTATGTCTTTTGAAAACTGTCTATTCAGACCCTTTGCCCATATTTTAATTGAATTATTTTTTATTTTGCTGTGAAGTCAAATTCCTTGTATTTTCTGGACATTAGTCCTTTGTTGGATGAATCATTTGCAAATATGTTCTCCTATTTAATCAGTTATCTCTTCATTCTGTTGATTGTTTCCTTTGCTGTGCAGAAGATTTTTGGCTTAACAAAAATCCCATTTGTCTATTTGTGCATTTGTTGCCTGTCCTTCAGAATCTTATTCATAGGTAAAATCTTTGCCCAGATCAATGTCCTGAAGCATTTCCCCTTTTTTTTCCAGTAGTTAGTAGTTTTATAGTTTCAGCTTTTATATTTAAGTCTTTAATCCATTTTGAGTTTATTTGCATACTGTTGGTGGGAATGCAAACAGTGCAGCCTTTATGAAAACGAATATGGTGATTTACCTAAAAATTACAAACAGAACTACCACACCACATCCAAAAAACTGAAACCAGGATCTCAAAAGATATCAGCATTCCTATGTTCACTGTAGCACTATTTACAATAGCCAACATGTGGAAACAACTGAAATGTCCAATGACTGATGAATGGATTTAAAAATGTGATGAATACATATATCGGGACAGTGGCTGGGTATAGGAAAAGAAAAATGGGAAATTGCTAATCAACAGGCATAAAGTTTCAATTATTCAAGTTTAAGAAGCTCTAGAGATCTGCTGTACATTGTACCTACTTTAAAAAATACTCTATTGTACACCTAATTTGCAAAAAGTGTAGATCTCACACTGTATTCTCATCACAATAAAATAAAATTTAAAAAAATTCCAAAAAAGTACAAAATACTTTCATTTGTAAGTATGAAAAAGAATGGCACAAAGACTAGAGCAGAGTGCATCATACACAAATAACAGGAGACATCAAAGAGATAATGGGGCAGACTCTAACAATATATAGTAATGAAAATACTAGAAGCACTTATCTAAAATAATGTGCAAAGTATTTTTTTTTAATTTCAGGCTAGCTGCATTACCTCCTAATTAGAATAGTGGCCAATCATGGGAAACATTGCAGGAATACTAATGTGCAATATATGAAAGCTCCTGGCAGGGTTAATTTACTAGTAAGGGAGAAAAGAGCTAGAGTTGGAGTGAGAGTTACAGCAAGAATGAGTGAAAAAGACCAAAATATTCAAATATCCTAAGAAAACTGCTAAAGTTGAAAACAAAAATGTTACTAGCATGTCCATGGGGGAATCAGCTGCTTAAAAAGGAATGAGAACCCGAGTGACATCATATTCCTCATTTGTAAAATCATATTTCTTACCTATAAAACTGAATGTCAGAAGGAAGTAGAAACACTTAAAACAGCTATGAAATAAGAGATCTGAGACCAAGAATTTTATTTGTCATCAAGATATCAATTTAGATAAAGACAAACAGATATTTTTTAATGCAATGTTTTAGAAAATATGTACAATTTTTGAGAAAATACCTCAAGGAAGCACCTCAATTTAATAAAAATTAAATCAAAGCAATGTTCTCAAGAGGATAGAAGAGGAAACTGATTAGATTTCTCTAATAGATTATATTTTAAATGAAAAGTCAAGATTTGCTTTTTTAAGCAGGCAAAAATTCAATTAACATAAAACTGATTAAATTATTCATCAAATAGAATATAGAAGCTGAAATCATTTATGATGTACCAGGGGTAAGTACTTTTAAAAATTTCAGGCTAGATAAACTCTAATTTATTAAAAACAGTGATTTAATATAGGAGATATTATAGAAGTTATACTAATTTCAACTTGATAAAATTGGAGTTTTCCCAGAAAGATAAATCAACATTATATGAAGAGTACAGATGTAACTGCAGCAAAAGTTTTAAGGCTTTTTTATACATATAAATAATCACTGTTATTAGACATATTATAGAAATTAAACAGCATAATTTAAACTGCTTTTATCAATAAAAACTACTGTATTTAACTAATAAAAAATTTCAAACATTTGTCTATTACTTTCAAATACTGTATTTATCTTAGTTCATTTAAAATAAAATGGTATAATATAAAAATATTTTGTTGTATTCTTCAGACCTCACCAGGCTCTAAAATATTGTGTGCATTATTTTTTTCTGGCTCTGATAATCCTAACCTCTCTCAACTGTTTGCCAATTTTCTGTTTATGAAGTTGGCTTCTTTTAGTTTTAACATGTTGAGACAGTACACACAAAATTAGTTTGCAACACCTAGCCTAGAATATTTAGCTCATGAGAAATCCTGTCCCCAAATTATAATTTACAGTCTTATCTCATAGCCGTGGTATAAAAACAAAGTCGCCTAAGAGTGTTTTCATGAAAGTAGGTAAGAAAAGGTTTATTGATTACCCAAATATATGCAGTTCTCCAGTGAGCAGTGCCATTTCTGTTTGTAAGTCTTAGTCAGCAAAAAGATATGAAATGTACATTGTTGCCGAGAGCCCTTGACTTCTAGATCTGCTTTATACAGACTAGTTTTTAAAGTAGTAACTAAAATAACATCACTGTTCTAAAGAAATCAGCTGGCATAATTATATAATAAAGGTTGAGTACTTAACACATTTAATTATGGTATTACTTTCTACTTTTAAATTTAAAGTTTAAATATTAACATCTGAAACACAAGTTGTTTTTATTTAATTCCATCTTTTTCCCAATGGTAGTTATATAGTTACTTGTCAAAAAAGAAGATACATTGACCTTTTTATAACATATTTATTCTGAAACTCATATTTTGTTCAAGAATTTGAGGTACACTAATTATACTGTAAGCAAAAAGGAATGTGTTAATAGAATCTAAAACACTTACAGAAAACAATAAATACCTACATTTCTGGAAGGAATGCTCTGACACCTCAGCAAAAGAGATTCATGGGATTTCTTCTTCTCTAACAAAATTTAGTACTATCCATTCCCAACCCCATACAATTCCTGAAACTTAGCTCAATTTTTCATGTGAAATGGTATGATTTGCTCAGTCTAAATACAGATTGATTCCTCTAAGATCAAGCATTTACCTAATTCATTTTGCTATAACCCATGAGGCAAGATCAAGTTGTTCATAGCTACCTACTAGTAAGATCACATGGTCATATGAAATACCTGTATAATATTTGTTTGACATATCCTGTACATTGAAATTAAAATAAAAAGAATTTATTTTAATGGAAAATCTATTATATTTGAAATGCTTACATTAGAGATTATTTTGGTTAATTTTGTATCTTCTTTTTTTTAATTATACTTTAAGTTTTAGGGTACATGTGCACAACATGCAGGTTAGTTACATATCTATACATGTGCCATGTTGGTGTGCTGCACCCATTAACTCGTCATTTAACATTAGGTATATCTCCTAATGCTATACCTCCCCCCTCCCCCCACCCCACAACAGGCCCCAGTGTGTGATGTTCCCCTTCCTGTATCCATGTGTTCTCGTTGTTCAATTCCCACCTATGAGTGACAACATGTGGTGTTTGCTTTTTTGTCCTTGTGATAGTTTGCTGAGAATGATGGTTTCCAGCTTCATCCATGTCCTTACAAAGGACATGAACTCATCATTTTTTATGGCTGCATAGTATTCCATGGTGTATATGTGCCACATTTTCTTAATCCAGTCTATCATTGTTGGACATTTGGGTTGGTTCCAAGTCTTTGCTATTGTGAATAGTGCCGCAATAAACATATGTGTGCATGTGTCTTTATAGCAGCATGATTTATAATCCTTTGGGTACATACCCAGTAATGGGATGGCTGGGTCAAATATTGTATATTCTAATGATCAAGACAGGCAAAAATGAGTAAAACTGTGTTGTCTTATAATATTGCAGTATTACCTTAAAATACAATGTTTCATTGTGCTTCAAGAATTTACGTAATAACAAAACATAAATGAGCTGACATTTTTATGCTGATTGAATCTCTTTTCTATCCAACTTTATCTTTCTATAAATAAAATGTCTTGGATAGTAAGTATACAGGGTATTAAATCATTCTAATTCCATGTATAAATTAATGACACCCAAATTTTTAACTCTAGCACTTTCTTTCCCTATAATATCTAATTGCCTACTCAATATAACTAGCTAAATTTTAATAAGGATGTAATTTAATATGCCCAAAATCAAAGTCTTATTTCACCAACAAAACATAATCTTCTCATAGTTTTCTCTACTTAATTAAATATCACACTCCCCACACAATGTCTTAGCAAGTCATGCAGGATCTCTTCCCTTAAAATGTGTCAAATATAAGATTAACCACCTTCACTGCTAGTATTCTATTCCAAGAAACAATAATATTTTACTTGGACTTTTCAATTCTAACTGATCTCCATGCTTCCATTGTTGTACATCCCTAGTTGCTTCAAGATGCAACAATCAGAATGATCCTTTTAAATACAGATTGGATCGTGTCACTCCTCTCTCTACTCAGTAGCCAATAGGGTTTTCATTTCTTTTGGATTTAACTTTGAACTTCTAACCATGTCTTACAGGATTTCTGTGATCTGTGCCCTGATACTACTTTTTTTCCTTCCCCTCCCTCTGACAGTGTGTGTTGTTCACATCTATGTGTCCATGTGTTCTCATCATTTAGCTTCCACTTATAAATGAGAACATGAAGTATTGATTTTCTGTTCCTACCCTAGTTTGCTAAGGATGATGGCCTCCAGTGTCATCCATGCCCCTACAAAGGACATAATATTGTTTCTTCTTTTTTTTTTTTTAATACTTTAAGTTCTGGGAAATGTGCAGAACATGTAGGTTTTTTACATAGGTATACACGAACCATGGTGGTTTGCTGCACCCATCAACCCGTCATCTATATTAGGTATTTCTCCTAATGCTATCCCACCCAACCCCACCCCAACAGGCCCCAGTGTGTGATGTTCCCCTCCTTGTGTCCATGTGTTCTCATTTTTCAACTCCCACTTTTGAGTGAGAACACACGGTGTTTGGTTATCTGCTCCTGTGTTAGTTTGCTGAGAATGATGGTTTCCAGCTTCATCCATGTCCTTGGCAAAGGACATGAACTCATCCTTTCTTAGGCTGCATAGTATTCCGTGGTGTATATGTGCCACATTTTCTTTATCCAGTCTATCATTGATGGGCATTTGGGTTGGTTCCAAGTCTTTGCTATTGTGAACAGTGCTGCAATAAACATACGTGTGCATGTGTCTTTATAGTAGAATGATTTATAATCCTTTCGGTATATATACCCAGTGAGAGGATTGCTGGGTCAAATGGAATTATTGGTACTAGACCCTTGAGGAATTGCCACACTGTCTTCCACAATGGTTGAACTAATTTACAGTCCCACCAACAGTGTAAAAGCATTCCTATTTCTCCACATCCTCTCCAGCATCTGCTGTTTTCAGACTTTAATGATCACCATTCTAGCTGGTGTGAGATGGTATTTCATTGTGGTTTTGATTTGCATTTCTCTAATGACCAGTGAAGATGAGCTTTTTTTCATATGTTGATTGGCTGCATAAAAGTCTTCTTTTGGGAAGTGCCTGTTCGTATCCTTCACCCACTTTTTGATGGGGTTGTTTTCTTCTTGTAAATTTGTTTCAGCATCTTGCAGATTCTGGATATTAGCCCTTTGTCAGATGGATAGATTGCAAAACTTTTCTCTCATTCTGTCGGTTGCCTGTTCACTCTGATGATAGTTTCTTTTGCTGTGTAGAAGCTCTGTAGCTTCATCAGATTCCATTTGTCAATTTTGGCTTTTGTTGTCCTTGTTTTTGGTGTTTTAGTCATGAAGTTTCTGCCCATGCCTATCGCCTGAGTGGTATTGCCTAGGCTTTCTTCTAGGGTTTTTATGGTTTAGGTCTTATGTTTAAGTCTTTCATCCATCTTGAGTTAATTTTGTATAAGGTGTAAGGAGGGTGTCCAGTTTCAATTTTCTGCATATGGCTAACCAGTTTTTCCAACACCATTTATTAAATAGGGAATTCTTTCCCCATTGCTTGTTTTTGTCAGGTTTGTCAAAGATTAGATGGGTGTAGATGTGTGGCATTATTTCTGAGGCCTCTGTTCTGTTCCATTGGTCTATGTATTTGTTTTGGTACTAGTACCATGCTGTTCTGGTTACTGTAGCCTTGTAGTATAGTTTGAAGTCAGGTAGTGTGATGCCTCCAGCTTTGTTCTTTATGCTTATGATTGACTTGGCTATATGGGCTCTTTTTTGGTTCCATATAAAATGTAAAGTAGTTTTTTATAATTCTGAAGGAAGCACTAAATATGGAAAGGAAAAACTGGTACCAGCCACCGCAAAAACATACCAAATTGTAAAATCCATCAACAGTATGAGGAAACTGCATCAACTAATGGTCAAAATAACCAGCTAGCATCATAATGACAGGATCACATTCACACATAGCAATATTAACCTTAAATGTAAAAGGGCTAAATGCCCCAATTACAAGACACAGACTGGCAAATTGGATACAAGGCGTTTCGGTGTGCTGTATTCAGGAGACACATCTCATGTGCAAAGACACACATAGGCTCAAAATAAAGGGATGGAGGATTATTGACCAAGCAAATGGAAATCAATAAAAAGCAGGGGTTGCAATCATAGTCTCTGATAATACAGACTTTAAACCAACAAAGATCAAAAAAGACAAAAAGGGCATTACATAATTATATATTTTACATAATGGTAAAAGGACCAACGCAACAAGAAGAGCTAACTATCCTAAATATATATGCACCCAATACAGGAGCACTCAGATTCATAAAGCAAGTTCTTAGAGACCTAGAAAAAGACTTACACTCCCACACAATAATAGTGGAGACATTAACACCCCACGGTCAATATTAGACAGATCAATGAGACAGAAAATTAACAATGATATGCAGGACTTGAACTCAGCTCTGGACCAAGTGCACCTAATAGACGTCTACAGAACTCTCCACCCCAAATCAACACAATGTACATTCTTTTCAGCACCACATTGCACTTATTCTAAAATTGACCACACAATTGGAAATAAAACACTCCTCAGCAAAGGCAAAAGAACAGAAATAATAACAGTCTCTCAGACCACAGTGCAATCAAATTAGGACTCAGGATTAAGAAACTCATTCAAAACCACACAACTACATGGAAACTGAACAACCTGCTCCTGAATGACTACTGGGTAAATAACGATATGAAGGCAGAAATAAAGATGTTCTTTGAAACCAATGAAAACAAAGACACAACATACCAGAATCTTTGGGACAGAGGTAAAGCAATGTTTAGGGGGAAATTTATAGCACCAAATGCCCACAGGAGAAAGGGGGAAAGATCTAAAATCGACATCCTAACATCGCAGTTAGAAGAACTAGAGAGGCAAGAGCAAACAAATTCAAAAGGTAGCATAAGAGAAGAAATAACTAAGATCAGACCAGAGCTAAAGGAGACAGAGACATGAAAAACGCTTCAAAAATCAATGAACCCAGGAGCTAATTTTTTGAAAAGATTAACAAAATAAATAGACCATTAGCCAGATTAATAAGGAAGGAAAGAGAGAAGAATCAAATAGACACAATAAAATATAATAAAGGGGCTATCACCACTGATCCTACAGAAATACAAACTACCATCAGAGAATAATATAAACACCTCTATGCAAATAAACTGGAAAATCTAGAAGAAATGGATAAATTCCTGGACACATACACCCTCCCAAGTCTAAACCAGGAAGAAAATACATATTCAATCACAATCAAATGGATGTTTCAAAAGTGGAGCAATTTGAGTGTCAGATATTAACATAGATTATTCTTGTTTTTCACCAGGTTTACTTCAAGATTAACATAAGTTTATAGAGTTGCGCTAAAGGGAAGCATTTTTGAAAAAGTAAAATAAAATACAATAAAAGCATCACCACTGTATAAAGTTCCTTGGTTTTGCTTTATTCCTAATCATATTATTGAGAGTTGTCTTTCATCTCTGAATTTATATAGTTGTTACTCTGTAGTTCAGTTATTTGCTCCATAATACCTATAGTCCTCCATCTGTAAAATGGTGCTAATAATCTTATCTAATATTTTGTTGAGTTGATGTGAGAGTTAAGTGGAAAAACGCTTGTAAAATACTCAGCATAATGTCCTGCACATAAGAAGCACAGAATAAATTTTAGCTTTCACTTTTCCAGCTTGTTATCTGTACTCTTAATCACAGTACGAAACACAAGGAAGTCTTTCTAATTTTATGAAGGCCTTGATAGGCTAATTTTATTTTTAGAAAATATCTCATTTCCTCTTCTATGCATATCTATGAAGAAACTTCTAAAATCACTCATATATGCATGATTTGAATGCTAAGGTACAGTATATAAAAAAGCTGGGTTAATTTAGCATCTCATTCTCATATAGCTATTGAAGAGAAACAATCTTTAGAGTATAGAATAATGGATTATGGATAGATGAATAAATCTGAGTATTTAGAGAGAGGAATAAATCTGAATCTCCTTGACATACTGTCTTCACTGTTTGCCGAATGAAAGATGGCTCTCTTATTTACTTACAAGCCCTAATTTTAAAACTTTCAGAATACCTGTATTTTTCTGGAGAAACTAGCTCCTGAGCAACATACGATGAGGATACTTTCACCAATTAGAAAACCCAAACACTGTATTTTTCATTTCAATTTGTTCACAGATACAGCTGGGATGAAAAGCTTTTTACTTACAAGAAATGCTTTATTTTACCCACGAATTATTTGCTATTCACTGGGATGATATGCAGTATACATTATAACGTATAATTTGGCTTCTCAGGCTTATTTTCTTTTCGTTATAATTTTATCTGTATTCTAGAGAACTGAGTTTTCAATTAAGTACTTTTCCATTTTACTTATTTGTGCCTATTTTGTCCACTCATTTGTTCATATGTTTTTCCTCTTAACAAACAGAAAGAGCATTCATGCCTTTGAGTTTCCAGAGACTTTTTTTTAAATAATAAAATTTCAGACATGGCATAGCTTTTAACGACAATTGAGTTTAATATTTTTATATTATAGATAAAAAACTGAAGTCCAGTGAGGTTAAATATTTATTGAGGCCAAAAGCAATTAGTTATTCAGTTTGTTCACTTTTTTCTGGACTATAACATAAGCATACAGGTGTACCAGTTTTGCTTGAATATGTATTTTCTAGGCTTTGCTCTCTTCTTCATCATGATCACTATTGCCCCACATCAGGCCTAATCTTCTCTCTTTTTTTTTTTTTTTTGAGATGGTGTCTCACTCTGTTGCCCAGGCTGGAGTGCAGTGGCACAATCTTGGCTCACTGCAGCCTCCACCTCCCAGGTTCAAGCAATTCTCCTGCCTCAGCCTCCTGGGTAGCTGGGACTGCAGGCATGCGCCACCACACCTGGCTAATTTTTATATTTTTAGTAGAGACGGGGTTTCGCCATGTTGGCCAGGCTGGTCTTGAGCTCCTCACCTCAAATGATCCACCCACCTCGGCCTCCCAAAGGGCTGGGATTACAGGCATGAGCCACTGCGCCTAGCCTAGGCCTAATCTTCTCAGGTGAAGCCTAGAGCAATTTTATCTTAACAAATCTTCCTACCCCCACTTGTAGTGCCTCATGACTATAAAATATATTGATGCTATAACACCTCTCTTCTTATAAGATTAGATTAAGCAGGAGCGTTTATGAAGCAGAACCAAAACCAAAAACAATATGTGTTACTTTATATGTTTACACATTTTAAAATCCCCTAAGGAATACTCTATAATAAACAAAAGCCAAAGATGAATGATATAATTTAAAAATGCATTGTATTTAGTATATGATTGATGTCCTTAATTTACAAAGAATTCAATGAAAGAAAAAAATCAGGGGTAGTAAGAAAAAATAAGAAAAATATGTGGACTAGGTATTAAAAACATGGAGATATGAATTAACAATCCTTTGTCATTTTCTTGTTCTACAATGTTTATCTGGTTGTGTTCAGTTCATCTTTATAAAACCCTATGAGTTGTGTGTTATTCTACCCAATTTACATTTGATGACAATTAATCTCAGAGTTTAAATAATTTGTCCAAAGTCATCTTGTCCTGGATAGTTCATGTGTATATGGTTGTCTTGGCCAGGACATTACCGTATGAACATTGTTCTCTATGACCTTTTCTAACATAGGACATCATTATGTTACAAGTGGTCAGTAAGGCTGAGATATTGTGGAGATATCAGTGATACTTTTTATGACACCAATACTCAATGTTCATTGTCCAAAAGGTTTTGTTGGTGAGCAGGGTGGAATTGGGTGGAGGGAGCTTACTTCTGGAACTTACACCTGTCTTTTTCTACCCTCTTGTTTCCAGAGAGTATGACACAAAATTTTGTTCCTTTTCATACCCAGAAGCCACAGAAAGTCTGATGATGTCAATGTATAGATGATAGCTGTGAAAGATAATAGAGAGATGAAAGAGCGAGTAGATGATAGGTAGATGGAAAGATATAGAGACAGATTTTTTAATATAAAACATCTTATACATTTGATGGGGTAATTCTCTTAGCTGAGGTATTATTGAATAGTTTAATGATATCTTCTTATTCCCATGGATCAAAATACATCTTACAGTCTTGAAAAGCCAGTCCCTGTGCTTTGGGAATTTCTAGCAGTCAGAAATTTAATGATCAATCGAAATTTGGGCCTTAATGAATCATGATCTATTACGTATTTTTCTCACAGCGATTCAGGATGCTGTTTCCAGATGACAATCATCAAAAAAAAAGTAAATAAATAAATACATTAAAATTTGTCAAGATGATTTAGTAGTCAAGAACTTTTTAAACTTTTTAAATTATATTTAGTTTTGATACTGCCATACATTTTAATAGCTGACACTAAATTAATTGCTAATTTAAAAAATTTTTAATTATTTTGTATTGACTCTCATAGACATTGTTAATCTATGTATACACATAATTTTGAATAGCTCATGATTAAATGTAATTTCCTTTCTCATGGTCACAAAAAGGTATTGTAATTGACTATTTTTGATTGGAATCTGGCAACAAATATCAGTTCTAACATCTTATTTCACAGGCTTTACTGTCCATCATTTATGTGCTGAATCCAATTGTAAAATTAGCTTAGATTATATAAAAAGAAAACAACTTGAGTGAGGAAAAGTAAGAATAAAAGTATGAAGACAAAAACTTTAAAAAAAAGTTTACAAGTTATTTTTGTCACCAAAGTAAACAATAAAATTTTACCTAAATTTGATAGATGTAATTCTCTCAGTGACATTTCTTATTCAATCACGTATTATAATATTTTGTTCTTTTATTTTCAAAAAATCATTTCTCATTATCAGTATTTTTTAAAGGAGGTGGAAGATCATTTGATATATGTCTGATATGATTTGCATAAAAATGACATCAGAAATAATTGAAGACTTTTTCTTTAAAATTTATATAAATCATCTTATGAAAATTGTTTTTAATTAACACTAATTTCAATATGGTTTCTAAAGCTAAAAACTTTGGACCTTTTTTAAAAATTATGTATTTTTAAGGTTTACAATAATATAAGTTTTGAAAAGTAATCTAATATTAACATGTCATACCTACCAGAGATCAGCAACTTATCCTAAAATTCCTGCTAACAATCCACAAAGAATACACAAATCACTGTGTCATGCAATTTTTCATAAATTCAAATTATTTTCTCCACATAAGATATTTTAAAATGTAAACACACGATGAAGTAGCAGTTTCATTTAATCTTATTTAATTTCAATACTAGATGGAGCAGCCACCAACAGTATTACCAGTGTCTCAGGCATGCAGAGGAAAATTTTCTCTTTGTGTTCTGGTTGACTGCTTCCCACCTCTTTGCACACCTGTAGTATTATAAACTCGTAAATGCAAAATTACATCGCATCCCCTCTTCTGTAACTTCTCCCCAATCAAAGCAGATACAATAGAATGAAAGTAACCATCTCCCATGGTAACATCCCTCCAACAGTTTAATCTGCTCACTATGGTGTCATACTATCCAATAATTTCAATGCAAAAATATCTTTACAAATGGGTCCTGAAGATTCTTTGCACCATGAAAATCATTAGCAAGGATAATTAACTGAGACTGCGGTGATGAATAGAGCTGCATTACTGATCAGTGTAATAAAGAACAGAAGCCACTAATTACAGATAGAGCCTTGAAGCTACTGAAAAACGTAATTTAACATTGCTGCCTGGATTCCACAAAGCCAGATATAAGTTTGCAATTAAAACAATAAGGTCTTCCAACAGATAATGCTTTTGGGACCAATCCAGGTGTAAGAAAATGTGCCCATCTGCATGGAGTGCCTTGGATCTAGTAGGGATTGTGCCTTAGGAAAAACATTTAAAAAATTAAAACTCCCTAAACATTTTGTTAGGTATTGTTATTACAATCCTGGCCTTCTATCACGTTGTCAGGTAATTTCTTTGAATTTTTAAAAGATTAAAAAGAATTTAGAAGAATATGTAGTATAAAAATAGCATAAATATAACAAAGCTGTAGGTCCAAAGAGTCACTTAGAATTGTGTGTTTCTTAGATACAAGAAAGACATTATTTCAACTGCAGATAAAGTAGTAAGCTGCAGAGCAGTGTTTTCAAAAATACTTGACTTTAAGAATTATATGAGGTCCTTGTTACAATCCAGATTCCTGGGGAGTACCTGGGCAACTGTAATATAATCTCAAAGGGGAGGACCTGGGATATTGATTTCAGTGACAGCTCTAGATGATTATCAGCAGACAAGTTTGAGTGCAGTGGAAACAAATGGGATTTGGGGTTTTAATATTGGTTCTTTGAATGTTGGATCTGCCATTTGATAGCCATATATCCTATTGGGAGCTATTCTTTCTGAGTCTGTTTCTTTATTTTTAGAATATGAAAATATATCAAATTCATCAGGTATAATACTTAAGTTTCAAGTGCGTATACATTTCCTATTAATGTGTTTGTACATAGTAGACAAGCAGCCAAATATCAGTTCCCTCCCACTTTCTTCTTTGCCGTATTTGACAGAGTATTTTACCTTTATATTTTAAATTCAGTGAATATACAGTCTCACTAACAGTGATTCATGCAATGAGAGTCACATTGAAGAAAATGAAGCTATGAGAATATTACCTGCTTCGCAACTTAAAGCACCTCAAAGTATATATGAATATCTCATGTACTTAATCCCACTGTAAAGAAGAGGGAGTAAGAAGACAGACTTTCATTGCTATGTCAGCCCACCGTGTTTTACAGCACCAGATGCGCAAATTGCCTAGACAGCCTGCCTTCTTCTATTACAGTATTGGAATGTGGTAGCTGGTATATTCTCCAGTTGTAAGTCAAGAGAATTTTAGCATAAAGTAGGGGTTTCATATATTTATATAAAATGCTATTTGGTAAAATTCTACAGGAGCTAGAAATTTCCCAGAATATGTCAGATAAGACGTATTATTGGGAAATTTTAATCCTTTAAGAGTTTTCCTACATAATTTGAAATATTCTGTATTTAGAAATAGTTTCTCAATATTACTACATTCATAAAACATAAGAGCATGTCTTGGATTCTAATACTATAATTTAGTGTCTGACTCAAAGAGACGATAAAAAATCCTTATCACAAGTTATTGTATATGATTATCTTCTAGTAGCATTAAGATGATAACTGATACAATAGCCTCCCAAAAATTCAACTGTAACATCCATGCTGTAAAGAAGTTTCCTTTTTAGAAAAAAAAAATGGTAATCTTATTTTCAAAAAGTCTAGTTTTCAATTTTGACTTTTAATCATATATCTTATTCACCTAAATATTTATTCCTGGCACACATATGCTTCTGAGCTAGGCCAATTGGGGAATATTAAAATTACACACAGAAAAGATCATACAGATCATCAATTCTCTAAGTATTACATATACATTTTAATTAAATGGCTAAAAGTCTGACTATGAAATATATAACAATATAAATTTAGAGGAGGACCCAACTATATACAGTATGGCTGACCAGTCATGTACTATAATGCTTTACAACTAATTTAATGGCATAATCAATTAAAGGTTAACAATGCCAACAGAATATTTCAGAGCCTTGGATTTGCATTTATGTAATTTCTTGATGTACATACTCAAGGGTCACATTAAGCCCTCTCCAAAATGAAATCAAACAAAAGATAAATAAATAATATATTGTTATTCTTTAGTTTTTTATTCAGCATTTCACAATATTAACATCAAATTATTTTATCTTTTGGCAATAAAGATTTCATTCATGTATGAAGCTGCTTTTCAGTGTTCAGCATACCAGTTTGTCTCTTATTAAACTGGCTAGTTTAAAATCTATTAGACCTCTTCCATTCTGAAGAGGAATGCACAATTTTCAGCCATAGATTTATTCATAAATATTACAGACTGTCTTGGAAGATAGAAGTCAGAGAAAAATGTAGTAGTCAAGGCATAGCCTTAACATTTGAAGTAAAAAAAAAAAAAAAAAAAAAGAACTAGAGTTGCAAACAGAATATTGTCTTCCTGTTTGCTAAGGGTTATTGTTTACCCACAAACATTACTACTTTATCTCTCTCCTAGACTTAATGATTAATATAGATCCAAGTTTTAAAAATGAAAAAATAGAAATAAAAATAAAAGGGTGGAGGTTATGAATAATAGCAGGAAACTTAGGTATCTGAGGTAAAATAATTGAATTGGACATAAAGCAAAACTTTGAGCTTTCCAGAAGTCTTAAAAGTCGTAAGAATAAATAAGAGCATTGCATGCTCTCGGCTTTAGGTCTTTTCTAAAAGTGCCACTTTATAGCTACCTATCTTACTATTATCATCTCACAGATAATTTATATGTCTGTTGAAGGAAGGCACATTACAGAGATATGTCAATATATCGTTGCCCTTCCAAAGCTAAGTCTTTTTTTTAAAGCCAAATATGAAAACCTAGTGGCTAGTACATAGTAAATATTCAATAAGTGTCAGCCAGTCCTCAATGCCTCAATTTTCTTTACTTGTTCTTATTTTATATCTGAAACTAATCAAACTATTATTTGGAGATTTCTCTAAGTGTTGAAATAACATTTGATAGAAATACTTCCCAGAAGTGGTTCTGTGTTAACACCAATAGTATACTGCTTATGCCCCTAGACATCAAGATAAAACACCTCTGAGAGACCCGCTGATTACCATATCCAATTAGTTTGAATACTGTAATTAATTTTTTGGCAGTTTATTATTTGAAATCTCAAGTTAAACTATACAATAAAAAATTTAGAAGTACTTGTAGGAACAGTGAATAGCACTGCTTGAGAAGAATGTGAAACTACTGAGATTAAGACACTCATTAAAGAGTAAGAAGATTAAGAAGTAGACAAAACTAAACAAGAGTCTAGAGTCAGGAATTAAATAGTTCCCCATCACTACCACACACCTCCAATGTGTAACAGAAAAATATATTTAATCCAATTAGTATTATATTAAGCAGTCACTAATTATAAAGAAAGCGTTTTGAATTTTGGTTACATACAAAAGCCAAAACATCCTTTTATATACCTACATAATGTTTTTTTTTATTTTATGTTTAAAATGACTACAATATTAAAAAAAAAAAACACTTGAGCAATAGAAGAAGGTAAATCATGGAAAAGGAAATAGAAAGTAAGGGTAAGGGTTAAGACTAGCTCATAGAAATGCCTACCATAAAGTCCTGAGTAGGTGCAGAGATGTACCAAAATGTTTTCTCTCAATTTCCTAATGGTCAAAGCAATCAGGATGAAATTTAGAAACACAGTGTCTAAAATATTAGGGAAGTGAGGAGGGATGGGAGCCAGTTGTTTAAAAGATATATAGCTTTTGCTGATAGTGAGGCTTGAGAGGAATTTCTCCTTGGGGATACTGTAAAGAGGAAGCTATTCCATACATTGACTGCTGTTCTCAATAACATCTACACAAAAGGAAAGCTAGCGAGTTCTTATGATGTTTTTTGATGTCCAGAAGGTAAACTGGTGGTAAATGCTCAATTGCAATTTAGTAAAAACAAATCTGTCAGGGCCAAAACATTGCCATTCAAGTATACAGCTCCCTGGTGGTTTCAAATCTAGATTTATTCCTTTGGGATTTAAGAGGAAATGGTGTTTTCCTGTGTACAGAGGGCACTTATTGTGATGGGCAGAATGTCTTTATTTTATTCCTTTTAAAGTTACAGTATTAAAAAATAAGAAAAGGTAATTCCTCAAATTAAACTCCAGTCGAAGCAATGCCATACTTCTGTAAAGAATGTCAAACAGCATGATGGTTTAATGATCAGTTCTCTGGAAAGGGAATCACCATGGGAAATTTCTGTTTTGATTTTTTTCTTCCTGAGGCCAGAGCTGTAGTAACATTTTTATCTGGCCTTATTCTCTATCAAGGTTCACTTTGAAAACTTCAAAGGCCATGTTTGGAAAATGAAAATAGCTCTCATTTTTATTCATTTTCATTTCAGACCAGCATGTAAAAATGGCAATCCTTTTAATCCCAGGGAAAAATGCTTTTAGACAAACCATGTAGGTGTTCTTTTTTTCCAGGAATAAATTAAAACTAATGTATGAGGAACTATTATAGATAATGCATTGACACAGTAGGCCACTAAAAACAGAAAAGGTAGAAATCATAATAGCTCTATACCAATTTAAACTTTATGTATCTAAGATATGACACATTTAATGGAAGCCTTGAGGGCAAAAATGAAATTAAATAATATACACAAAGATGAAGGATCTAATTATTCCTTTTAATAAGTTATTTTACATGTTATTAGAGACCATAAAATAGTAATAGATTGATGTAGGGTACTGATATTTTATATAAAATACATTCCTGTTTTATGACCACATGTTAGTCTTGATCTTTTTCTTGTACCATGAAGGAACTACTGCTCTAAGGAAAAAAGGAGAGCTACATGAGGACCACACGACTCCTGGAAGAGGTTTCCCTGGCAACACAACTTTTCCATTCATCTGCTTGCAGTGTTTTCATCCAGTAGCCTGTCACCTCACTCAAAAGCAGGGCAATGGAGAGAAAGAAACTTATCAAGTTTTTTCTTTTAACTAGAGAGTAGCCTACTTATTGGGTCCTGCAATTAATTTCAGGTAACCAAGCACATGTCCCAGTATACCTTGCTTTATGATTACTTATATGGCTGTAAAATTTTCTTGAGAAAGATAATTTCTTGGAGTACATTTTTAATATAAAATTATCAGATTTGCCTTTCATTCCTACCTGAACCACCTTGCATATTTTTAGTCAGCTAGTATGTAATTTTTTACAAGTTTATATATTCTTTATATAAAGAACAAAATCTCCAAGATGGTATTCATACTGTACTGTGGCACAACTTACTAGATAGCACATAAATCTATATAAAACTTTTATATTTGAAGCAAACATCCATAAATATAAATTAATATTGTTTGGTTTCCATAGATATTAACTTAGTCTTTAAAATTTATTAAAAATTTTTCCTGAATGCTTTTTAACTCTGTATGCAGTTTTAATTAATATATAATCCAAGATTAATGTAATTTCTGTAACTCCTAAGACAGCCTCATAATCATATTTAAGCTCTAGATTTTACAGTTAGCCTAAACAGTATACAATATAAAGATGGCATGCATTTTATAAATATAAAATAATACACTATTTAAAATAGAAGGAGAACCAGGCAGAGGTTCACAATGCCTTATTCAGAATTCTAAATTCCTATATCTTTGAGAACCAAAATGTTATTCATTTCATGGTTAAATCTGATTTGAGTTGACTAGGATGCTATATATAGTCTTTATAATCACATTATTTTGAATATCCATATATTTCACTGTCAAAATATGTGGCCACTCACATGTTTCAAGGGATATATAATATACACAGCATTACTTCCCTGAAATACCAAAACCTCTGACTTTTGTTCCCAAGTTTCAGTAGACATAAATAGACACATCACTATGGACAGAGAAAATCTGCATATTGAAATAGAGTAATTGCTTTTAACACACTGAATAAAATAATAATTCATGAATCCAAACTCATATACGCAACAAATAAATAGGTAAGGAAAAAGAGAGAGCTCTTCCTTATGATAGGAAGATAGCTATGTTTATATCCATATAGATATAGATACATAGATATGGAAATATACAAGTGGAATTAGAAAATACTCAATGGTTGCTAATAACAACTGTTGGTAAACATTTGATGAGCATAAAACTTTTCTAGCAGTTTCAAATTACATTTCTTTTTTCTTATAAATCCAAAAGTTAAAATTCATAACTTTATAATGGAGAAACCTAGTAGACACCAACTTAAGAACATGACATTTAGCATCACTAATACTGAGAAAAATGTTTTATATTCCTTTTGATTTCGTTTACTGAGAACAAAAGAAAAAAAATCACTTCCAGAGCATTCTCACTAAAAATGTATAAAGTAAATCTAATCATGAAAAAATATCATATAAATCCAGATTGAGGGACAGTCTACAAAATAACTGACCTTCACTTCTCAAAAATAATTTCAAAATAAGGAAAGACAAAGAAAAATTGAGGAACTGTCTCAGTTTACAGGAGATGCATGACAAATAAATGTCATTCCAGTTCATATAATTCCGATGCAGATAAAATAAGCATTCACCTCCTTAAAGAGAAAGCAGTAAGAGACATTATTTAGTCAGGGAATTTACAAAGTGTTCCTTCTGTGGCTAATAATCATTGGAAACAGTGGAGGAAAAAAGAAGAGAGAATGTGAACATAATAAAAGAAAATTAAATAGAGTAAAAGAAAAAAATACAGGCAAGTCTGGTAAAAGAATTAAAAGTCATCTAAAAATATTTAGTCCTAGATACCCAAGAAACAACTAAGTTATTGTATTACAGTATAGAACATAATTGGTTTTAGCCAATATAAAAATATTTGAAATAATTACTTAACATTTTGAAAGAGTTAAATGACTCAGCAATCAAAATGTTTAAAGTGTACAAACATAAAGTACCTTTGAAGTACTTAAGTAAAACGTGCATGTTTTATGAGAAGCAGCCCCTTCAATAGCTTGCAATGTGTATGTGTCTCAAACATATTTTCCTGATAAGAGATTTCTGTCATGAGGAATTTTTCGATGGGACTGTCATGCTGGTTTTAGTTTAAATAAAAATCAAAGGAGAGTGAAAGAATGTTAGGAAATTTCCTCTGCAATAAAATTGTTTGTTATCTTTTAACTAAGAATTAAGCAAACCAGAAAAACAAAGCATTTCTCCGATAAATACAAACTAATTAAGGGTAACCTATCAAGTAAAAGTTAGAGCTGCCTAACGTAATTACTTTTTAAACGTTTCACTTTGAAATAAGTATGGATTCATCCTGCATACTCTTCGCCTAATTTTCTCCAATGATTACATTTTATATAACTATAGTGCAGTATCAAAGCCAGGGACTTAACATTTGTACACTGCATGTGTGTATGCTTGTAAGTCCTTACCGCAATTACTTAAAGTTCAGTGATATTAATATTTCATATTCTTAAGATTTGCTAAAGATAGCTCCAAATCTGTTTAAATAGTGATTAATATTCACTAAGTATAGGCAATACATTTTTAACAAAATTGCCACATTTTATTGTTTACTTAATTTTAAATATCTATACCTTAAATGTATATACACTAAATATATTTAAATGTTAGAGATGCAGTTGTGACAAGAGACAATAATCCTTGCTTACTAATATTAGCGTGTGTGTGTGTATGTGTGTGTGTGTGTGTGTGTGTGTGTATGAAAATAAAAATAAAGTATACAAAATGGGTCAGATACTATTAAATCCTATGGGGGGAAAAATAAAGTGAGGAAGGAGGAAGTGAAATGGTTAAGTAATGGTGCAGTGTTATATAAGTGAGCAAGGAAGGATTAGCAGATAACTGTGTAAAGACCTGAAAGAACTGAGAGAACTAACTGTGGTTTTTGTTGTTTGTTTGTTTGTTTGTTTGTTTGTTTGTTTTTAAGTACTCCAGGCAGATTTATAAAGGAAGCTGCTGGAAGGAATTCATTCCCTTTTTGCTGTTCTGCCTTCCACCTTCCACTGTGTGAGGACACTGCAAGAAAGCCCTCATCAGACACCAACTGCCAGCACCTAGATCTTGGAATTCTCAGCCTCCAGAACTGTGAGAAATATGTTTCTGTTTTTCTATAAAATAATAATAATAATAAAAAGCTTCCATGCAGGAAAAAAAAATCAAGTTCAAAGGTCCTGTGGTGAGGGCATGCCAGCTTTGTTTGAGAAGCAGTAATCATGCCTGTGTGACTGTAATGAAAGAATAAAAGAGAAATGAGCACAGAAGAATATAATGTAGTCCTTTTCATTTTAAGCAAGAAATTCGGCTTCAATTCTAAATGTGATAAGAAAAAAACAGAAGGTTCCAAACTGAGATGTGACATAATATGAAATGTTTTAACAGAATCACCTTTGTTACCATATTGCAAATAAAATGAAAGTGCATCAAGGGCAGAAGTAGGAAGGCAAGTTATGAGGTCATTTTGATAATCCAGAGGAGCTGGGATGATGACTAAAAGCAGTATAGTAGCAAGGGTTGGGTGAGAACGTGGAATCCTGGGTATAAAGTTTCAGCAAAAAGGATTTATAGATGAAACAGATATGGGTTATGAGAAAGAGTCAAGTTAAAGATTATATCAAAATTTTTTATCTGAACAACTGGTAGTATTGTGGTAAATCCTTACCCCATCAATTTACGTGATCAATAACTGAGTGGGAACATTAAGGAAGGGATGGTTTGAGGGAGAATCAGGATCTCAGTTTGGAAATATTAAGTTGAATATGCCTATTTAATAATCAAATGAAAAATAGTATTTTTGTAATTTTCAGTATTTATTTGGCAAGAGATTAAATAATCTATAGCATTGTTACTACTTTCTCTTTTTCATAAAAGTTATTTTGATATAAAATCAACCTGACTGGGAGCTATCCAAATATATAAACCTTTAGCTCTGACCTATTACTTATATATTTTTGCCGTTAATAATATGAACATCCACCAAACAATAACTTGAGACTATAACTCTTCTCTATGAAATCTTCATTTAAATTAGTCATTTAAATAGGATTATTTTCATTTATTGCTGAATACTTTCCATTACATTCAAACTTATTGAGACATCCTTAAATTTTGTAATTTATTTAACGGATTAATTCCTTAGCTTCTAAACTGGTTTTCTGTACGGCAACCCTATTTTCTTCTTAATAACTCATCATCTACATCCCCCAATGTCTTATTTTTCCATACGGCAACCCTATTTTCTTCTTAATAACTGATCATCTACATCCCCCAATGTCTTATTTTTCCAAAACAAAAGTGCATTAATGCCCTTCTAGGGCAAAAATTTCTTTAATGGCTTTCTATTGTTATAGATAAAGTTCAAACTTATTATGACGGCCTATAATTTTGGGGAAAAAACTCACCTAAAAACAGTTTTTAAAAGATTAGAATTCAAATGCTTGAAATTTCAGTTATTTTATGAGCTTTCTATTCAAACATGTCAGGGAGCTAAGACATTACATGCTACACTACTACTACTACTACAAATAATAATAACAATTATAGTTACTCATCTCAGTTTTGGCAGAGGATACCATTTCTATAAAGAATGTAATTTGATTGTAGCTATTAAAATAGTTACTAGACAAGAACTAGGATGATGGTAACATTGACTTTTTATCTGAATCCTGGCTATATGTTTTCTGTTTGAAAAAAAGTCATTAAGTATAAAATTATAATTTTTATAATTTTGGAATACATATTATAATAACATTTTTTTAAACTGAGAATTTAAGATTTAAAAAGTACAGTAGGGGAAAGAGAAGGAAAATATGTTTCTATGTGCTTGTTTTAATAAATAATGCCACCGAGGATGTAAGTTTTCAATGTCTAATTATTAAATCAGCATTACTTTCATTATTTTAACAACTTTCATGGGGTTCTTATATTGAGACTCAAATTAAATATGTAATATTAATCCTAATATAGCTATTTGTTCCTAACAAGAGCATAAAACTTCCAAAATTTCATTCTGCATATTTATAACTGAATTTATGACTGACATATTTCTTTTTCAAATCATGTCCATCATTATATGAACGGGTACTGAATTTATCCATATTTACTTATGTCTTTCTTCAGCCCCTCTGTCAACCCACTTATCTTTTTGATAGCTCAGTGAGCTGGCACTAGTTTTGTACCTCAGGATGTTTACTCTGGCTAATTTAGCCACTGATCTTCTAATGTCTGGTGCTTGGCAATAAAGTCCCAGTTGGAGTTTTCAACCAACAGCAGTTTGCATTCAGTTACTTAATCTCTGTTTTGCAATCTTAGTACCTTCCTTTCTGATTGAATGAAGACAGTTGCTCCTAGGGATACCTGAACCTGAAATGAACTGAAAATATTTTATAGCTTTTCAATTTGCCAGGCAGTAGAAGAAAAACTCATACCAATCCCATTGCTACAAACAGCTGTTACTATAAGGTGATATTGCTATGGAATCCTAAAATAGAACAAGGCAAATACCATCCCTGTGAGGGTTCCACTATATTTTGTGGATCTCCAGCTGGAAACTTAATTGTAATTTAAACTGAGCATACAGAAACAGCTTTCCTGCTTCTATTCAGCATACTTTCACTGAATTGGATAATTTAATCAATAAGTTACAACACTCTTTAGTGTGAAGCTGCATAAAATTCTAGAAGGAGAGAAAATTTGATCTTTGATTTCTATTATCTTTATCTTCCTGCAATATATTCTTCCACGACTTTAGCTAATACCTCTCCCCATCACAATAAAGTCTTTAAACACTTAGAATCTATTTTCTGTTTCTTGTGTCCATATCCTATAACCAAAGACCACCAGGAACACCCCTGAGTTTATTCTTGTTTACAGCAATAAATACTTCACACAATGGGGAAATGTGAAGTTATCTCAGTAAGAGAGTATTAAAAGAACCTATTGTATCATTTGGGATTTGGTTATTTGGGGAAGAAATTAAGGAAGCAAGACTGCCCTGGATTGTCTGTTACCAGGAAGTGGGAGCAATTTTATGATTAGGTATGTCACCAAATCTTATCTATATGGATGACATACTAGAGTGAGGCTAATGTAATTGAGGATAAGGTAACTGCTAAAGAAACAACAGTCACTTGTATCTGGTATGTTGTGACCTGGACAACGTTCCTGTTTTGTTTATGCTCAGATAAAATTAAGGATTGTTGTTGTTTTTGTCATTGTCCATCATGATCATTGAATGGTCGTATTTTATTTTAGGGTTCTGTGAAATAGTTTATCTTTAACAGGAGACTTAAAGACTTAGCTGAGAGTCCCAGTCCAGGTCCTGAATGTCAGGGCCTCCATTTTTACTTTCTCACTTGTATCTATTAACAAATATTAATAAAAAGTTGCACAGTAAAGTATAAATGTAAAAAGGAAATAGTATGAAATTAAGATAATTCCTCATAGGGATATTGCTTGATTATTTATTATGGAAAGACCTGCAAAACAGCAGCATCAGTCTTTAATAGTAGAATCATTTTTTCACATCAAATTCTGGGGAGGATGGTATTAATCAAGGCAATTGGCAATGTCAGGTAGAGGTTTTAATATACCTCTAAAAATTTGGCAAATATAAGGTCAGTCTTTTTTGCCCTCTTTCTATTTGCACTTGTAATTTTCTATGTGTTTTGTTTCTAAGTTAGAGCACTTCTAAATTAAAGAAACTGAAGACACATTTAAAATATTCTAAGATCAAAATATAATTTTCAATGCCATTACTACGCTATATTAAAAATTATCTTTATTTTATGCTGAATATATAATACTTCTATACAAGAAGCCTCTTTACCTTACTTGATTGAGACAATTATTTGATTAGTCAATTGAAAAATTAGGTTAAATCAGGAAACCATAAAGCAGCAAAAAATGTAGCCATATATTAAAAGTTGTTTTTTAATTTGAAACATATACAGAAGTAAACTAGTTCAACCATTGTGGAAGTCAGTGTGGCGATTCCTCAAGGATCTAGAACTAGAAATACCATTTGACCCCGCCATCCCATTACTGGGTATATACCCAAAGGACTATAAATCATGCTGCTATAAAGACACAAACACACGTATGTTTATTGTGGCACTATTCACAATAGCAAAGACTTGGAACCAACCCAGATGTCCAACAATGATAGACTGGATTAAGAAAATGTGGCACATATACACCATGGAATACTATGCAGCCATAAAAAAGGATGAGTTCATGTCCTTTGTAGGGACATGGATGAAGCTGGAAACCATCATTCTCAGCAAACTATCGCAAGGACAAAAAACCAAACACCGCATGTTCTCACTCATAGGTCAGAATTGAACAATAAGAACACATGGACACAGGAAGGGGAACATCACACACCAGGGACTGTTGTGGGGTGGGGGGAGGGGGGAGAGATAGCATTAGGAGCTATACCTAATGCTAGATGACGAGTTAATGGGTGCAGCGCACCAACATGGCACATGTATACACATGTAACAAACCTGCACGTTGTGCACATGTACCCTAAAACTTAAAGTATAATAATAATAATAAAGAAAGTACATGAATGCATGAAAAGAAAAAAAAGTGAAAGTAAAAACAAAACATATACAGACACTGTATGATGTAAAGACAACGTCTTTACTTTGAGACTTTATTGGCTGATTTGTATTCCACCTTTTTTACATAAAACTCATCTTAAGTCTTTAATTACAATATCTAACCTTGTTTCCATTAGGTGAAGTGAGAAGTCCGGAAGGTGTAGAGTAGAAGACAGAGATGGCTACCAGCCACGGTAGTCCAGCCGGTATATTTTCAAAATGACATGGAAAACTTTAGATTGCTTATGTAATTACATATTAACAGAGCTTCTATATATTCAATATATGAAGACACAGTCTATTTAATTAGGCTGTTATATATTATCTATAAGGATTATAATTATTTTTAAGTATTTTAAAAATCTTATGCCACAAATCTTAATGTGTATTCATTAGATATGATATTTTATTCATTTACTTCCTCTTCTTGTTTAGGATACTACTTCAAAGTAGTTTGGGAAATTATGAATAAAAACAAATTCTTAACAGTAGATCTATTTAATTTGCTAAATTGTGCTTATAATTAGTTTAAAATATATATATATACGCCCACAGAAGTAAAATATTATACTTATGCACCACAGAAGAGCTTTTCAGTGAGTGATGGACTGCATATACGACAGTGGTCCCATAAGATTATTACACTGTATTTTTACTGCACCTTTTCTATGGTTAGATATGTTTATATACATCAATACTTACCATTGTGTTACAGCTGCCTACAGGCTTGTAGCCTAGGAACAATAAACTATATCTTACAGCTTAGGTGTATTGTAGGCTGTACCATCTAGGTTTGTGTAAGTACACTCTATAATGTTTGCACAACAACAAAATTGCCTAACAAAGCATTTCTCAGATTGCATATACCTATTGTTAAGCGACACAAGACTATATATTCACAGCTTTTCCTAAATACTAACCATATGACAATGATCTTCCTTGTCAGCTATGCTGTCAGTCAAAACAGATGTGATTGTTCTCTACTGGCATTTGACAGAAACAACTGAGATTAGAAGATAGAGAGATGGGTTCCGGACTCCAAGTCAATCTGTGCAGCTTTCAATTCCAACCAATCAGTGACACCTGCATGTTGTAATCATTCTCCTTGGTTACAAGTGCTGGCAGAAACTAGAGACCTGTTTTTCAAGCTAGAGCAAAAAGAGCCAAATATAAATGTGAAAATTCTCTTTATAGAAAAAAAAAAAAACTTCCTTTAAGGAAAAAATAAAGAGGAAAGGATAGAGCTGTGTTTTGTTCATATTTTTAATTATTGTGCAGGAAGGTCTATTACTGTTAAACACACCAATGAAGGATAAACGTGGTAGGTGTGTTATCTTCCCTGGTCGGTAATAAGAATTCAAACTGCAGCCCCGTATGCAGCATGAGGTTTAAACTGCTGTATTGGTGCCTACCATACCAGTCTCCTTTTTAGTTACTTGTTAGAGCTGTGTGAACCTTTCATCTTATGAAACTTGCCAACTTTAGGAATATTTTATGAGTTACTAGCTTTGCAAGTTTGCAGAATACATTCAAACATCACTTTTACAGGCAGCAGGACTACAAATGTTTCTCTATAGATCAAAAAATATATATAAAAAGGAAACTATGAGAAGAAAACTAGCAGCATTTCCTCATTGTTTCTTAGTAAACCCCCTGGTTTTCTGTAACTTGAAATGAAGTCTGGCACTGAGTTTGGGGTGAGTAGAGGATCCTCCTGAGTTTATCATTCTCAATCAAGCTTTTCTCAAGAATAGCAAAGACAATATAAAAAATAAGCATCCTCAATTTTTTTTCAGGTATTAAACAGCCACCCTTGGGTGAAAATAATATATTAACTAAAAATTTAGTATTTTTATTTCTCCTTTTCCACCTAATTACCCCTATTTAATATTTTAATAAGTTATTAATAAGTAATATTCATTCAATATAGTAAATGATGTAATATGCCAAAGTGTTATATTTATAAAGTTTCAGGGAGCATGATTAAAGTATACTTTTCTTTTCCAAATGTCCACAGTAGTAAAAATGCCTGTGGAACCCCAGAAGGCAATGAGGACAGCCAAAAGTTAGATGTGATTAATAAGAAAAGGGTGGTATTAGATCATGAATTGAAGTCTTCTGAAAATTTGACCTGTAGAACTAGCTCAGTGAAAAAAACTAAAAACGATTTTGAAAGCACACCTAAACAAGGAAAAGAAAATATCTATAGAACATGAAGGACACTTCAGGGTCTCCGTATAGTTGATATTTTTACTTCTACTTTATATGTGTTCTTCCTTCACATACTATTCAAGGTCGGTTTATGGAGTCTCAATAGAAATTTGCCCCTGAATTCTTCCAGAGGAAGGCATGACCCCAGCCAAACAGCACATTAAAAGGTGCATGTCTAGAGCCTATTTGGAATAAATCTCAGAAATTGTGGAGATATATATAAAATATCTTTTTCAGCTAAGCACCAAGCACTGACCATGAAAGATCATGGTAAATCTGACTGCACCAGAGTAGTAAATCAAGTGGCCAGCAGAAGCAACACCGTCCAAAACTTCCCAACCCCACATGCCAGAAAAAGTTAACTCTTTTAATTGGTCTTTGCTGGAGCACCCTTGATTTTATCAGCATGTTGTTCCTAAAATTGAAGTGTTGGTTGCTTTTCCTAGAAGATAGAAGGAGAAACACATTTTTGTTGCTCATCTTTCAGATGTAACAACTGGTTAAACCGAGAAAATATTCACTGCACTGTATCTCATGTACTACTAAATGAGACCTTGACTTAAACTAGAAATGCAAATATGCATAAATACAAAGGAGTATTTCTAGTTTAAGTCAAACTACTTAACTTATATTAACATAACCATTAATAATATTATGTATTAAAAAATGATAAATCTGGGAAAAGCTCAGCCAAACAGAATGCCAGAACAATAAATATAAACCCTGACTGTCCTGGGAAACCCAAGACATACAAATGATCTATGAAGAATTATAACACTGATAGTTTATTGGTGGGGATGAGTAACGTACATATAACAATCTGTGACCTTTGGCTAATATGTAACAAAAACATGACTTTATTATTTTATCAGTAAACATCCTTCTACAGACTCTCAAGCAACAAGCACTATGATACATTTTAAGAATATGAAAACAATCTGGATAAAATTCCTTATCCTAAAATTACCTTTATGATGGAAGAAGACATGTTTGCAGATGGTTACAACACAAATATTACAAATAAGGTATAAACAAAATATAACAGGAGCTCGGGATATTGAGTACTTTGCTCTGCTTGTGGATGTAGGAGTGGAGGAAATCAGAAAAGTTTAAAAAAATAAAACTTAAGCTGCAAACCAATTAAATAAGAGATACTTGACAAGTAGCTAAAAAAAAGGAGGAGCTTATTAGAGAGTAAGAGAATAAAAAACATGGAAGCATAAGGCCTGTCTTGCCTGTTTTGTGCTGCTTTAACAGAATACCTGAGACTAGGTAATTTATAAAGAACAGATACTCATTTTCTCATAGTTCTGGAGGCTGGACAGTTTAACATCAAATGCTGGCATCAAGCGAGAGGGCATTCCTGCTAAGTTATCTTACAGTAGAGGATGAGAGAGGACAAAAGAGAGCAAGGGCTGAATTCACTCCTTTATAAAGTGAACCCACTCCTGTCATAACAACATTAATTCATTATGAGGATGGAGCTCTCATGCTTAATCACCTCTTAAAAGTCCCATCTCTTAACATTGTTACAATGGGAATTAAATTTTGACATAAAGTTTGGAGGTGACATGCAGACTGTATTATTTTGTCCTGCTTCTCCAAAACTCATGTCCTTCTAAAATACAATATATTTTAATTCCATCACAATAGCCTCCATAGTCTTATTTCATTCTAGCATCAACTCAAACGTTCAAAGTCCAGAGTATCATCTAAATCAGATACGGATGAAGTCAAAGCACAGTACATCCTGAGGCAACTCTCCCTTCAGCTATGGGCCTGTAAAATTAAACAAGCTAATAACTTCAAAGACACAGGATAGATATTCTCATTCCAACAAGAGCAACAGGCAAAAAAAAAAAAAAAAAAGCAACAGATCATGAGAAAAAAACAGCAAATATTAAAATTCCTGAATAATCTTCCTAGACTTAATGTTCTACCTTCCAGGTGCTGGGGCAGGGGTGGGGGTTCCCAAGTCTACAAGAAGCCCCATTCTCTGGCTTGGTTGGGCCCCCAAGCCTTCAGGCAGCCCCATCCCTTTGCAGAGCCTAGCTGTCCTGGGTAGGAGTTCTCCGAAGCTGGAATTGCACACTGGTAGCTCCACAGTTGTGAGAACTCGGAGGCAGGCCTGCTTCCATAGCTCCACTAGGCATTACCCTAGTATAGTCTCTGTAGCACCTCCACCCCTCCAGTAAGTCTCTGCTGGGCCCCAATGCTGTCCACAACATCCTTTAAATCTAGGTAGAGAAAGCCATGCCTCCATAGCTCTTGCATTCTGTAAGTCTGAAGAATTATCACCATGTGGATGTCTCTAAGATTTATAAATTATACTTGCTAGAGCGGCAGCCTGAGCAGCACCTGGGCTGGCTCAAGCCAAGGTTGGAGCTGCAGAGGAGTACTGTGCCAGAAGACAGGGAGCAGAGAAGTGGTGTAGCAGTGAAGGCTGAGATTCCACAAGCACCTGTCAGAAACCTTACCCTAAAGGCCTTAGCTTACCTTGAAAATCTCTGAAATGCCTTTCAGGTCATTCTCCATTGTCTTGATGAATTCAATATGTCTTCATATTATTCATACTATACTCTAGCAACTGGTCACTTGGCTACACCCTTAGTCTTTTCTCCCAAACATACTTTTTCATTCTTTACATGGTCAGGCTAAGAAATTTCTAAATCTTTCCTTTCCACTTCCCTTTTAATTATAAATTTTATCTTTAACATTTCTTTTGCATTTTACTGTAAGTAGCTAAAAGAAGTCATGCTGCACCCTGAATACGTTGTTGCTTAGATTTTTCTTTTGCCAGACATAGTAGTTCATGGCTTTTAAATTCTGTCTTTCATAAAACCCTAAGACATGAACACAATTTAGCCAAATTCTTTGCCACTTCATAAAAAAAAATGGATTTTACTCCAGTTTCCAATAGGCTATTTCTCTTTTCCATCTGAGACCTCATCAGAATGACCCTTCCTGTCCATATATCTACCAACATTCTAGTCATGACCACTTAAGTAATATCTAAGAAGTTTGAGACTTTCTCTACAGCTTTCTTCTTCTGAGCCATCACCAGAATCTCCTCCTCATTTTGTTTCTGGCAATCTAGTCTTTTGTTGACCTGCTACTCCAAATTCTTCCAGCCTTTACCTATCATTCAATTCCAAAGTTGCTTTCACATTTTCAGGTATTTGTTACAGCAGCAGCCTTACTTCTCGGTACAAATTTCCTGTCTCAGTCAGTTTTGTGTTGCTATAACAGAATACTTGAGACTGGGACATTTTTAATGAACAGAAATGTATTGGCTAATGGTTCCAGGGGATGAGAAATCCAAGATCAAGTGGCTGGTATCTGCTGAGGGCCTTCTTGTTGCATCATTTGTGGCAGAAGGTGAGAGGGTGAGAGAGAGAGAGATAGAAAGAGTGAGGACCAAACTGGCCCTTTTAAAATTAATTCACTACCACAAGAAGAAACCCACCCCCATAATAATGGCATTCATCTGTTTATGACAGTGGAGCGCTTATGGCCTAACAACCTCTTAATGGTCCCAACTCTTAATTTTGTTAAAAGTGCAACAAAATTTCAACATAATATTTGGAGGGGACATTCAGACCATAGCAAGGCCTAAGAACATGGTGTACAGCTGGTCCTCAAATTACCGTGTTTCAACTTACAGTTTTTAACTTGACAATGGGTTTATTGGGATGTATCCCTCATTGTAAGCCCCTGAGCTTCTTATGACTAAAAATGGGGGCACAGTTTCTACTAAATGCATACTGCTTTTGCATAACCCTAAAGCCAGTCAATTATAAGTCAAACCATTGTAAGTCTAGGACTGTCTGCTGTGTTGCCAGCATTAAATGCATTTTTGACTTACGGTATTTTCAACTTATGATGGGATGGAACCATACTGTAAGTTGAGAAGCACTTGTATTTGATACTCCAGAAATTATTTAGTTCCCAGAAACTATCAGAAAAACTTGTTCATAGATTACATTTTAGAGAGCATTTTAATGAGGTCATTTGGTTTAACTAAAATAATAATATGGCTTATTTTCAAATACCACTTGACAGTTTAAGAAATAATTTATGTATGCCACTTTATACATTACTATAATATTCCTATAAAAGTGGCATAAAATGGCTTAATAACTTTAGATTAACTTTCTTATAAAACTATTAGAACCTTTTAAGCATTATTTTCACCAGGGTGAAATAACTAACATTCATGTTGAGATAATTCAGCAAATACACTTATTAGATCTTTTTCAAAATCTGTTATTTGGTAGTCTTTCATCAAATGTATTGGTGCTTTAAGATTTTTGATATATCAAATAATTTTAAAAGGTTAGTTTTTAGTATGTGAATTTAAGATTCATTATTTTCAACATAAAACTTTCTATTTAAATTATGCAAGGTGTTATATTTTATTAAAATGAGAAAAATGCTATAATAGGAATAACATTCTCTAAGGAATTAAAGTGCATTTTATTTCCTTTTTGTACTCTACAGCAATTTCTAATTTTAGTGTTTATTTTTAAAATATGGAAGCAACCTCACTGAAAATTTTATAAGTTGAACCCAACGATAAACAACTTGCATTGATTCCCACCTGTATACTCAGAGAGCCAAGAGAGTACTTTTGTTTAATTAAACAAAATTCAATTTCAAAATAAATTTAGAAGTACTTACCTTCAAAATAATGGAATTTTGTACTTCTCTCTAAACCCTTTGCTTGTCAAGTTTTTCTCATTAGTTAGATAAGCATTTACATTATGTCATTAAAACAGTTCTTCTTTACTTAATAAAAATTGCTCAATTCTAAGATGGATATTTTTACCTAAGTACAATATATTCTGTTTTCCTATGATGTCCTACTTTTAAATATCTTAGTTTATCATGCCCTTTGTTTTGACTCTAATGCCTGGTATTGATGTTGGATATTTTATATATCTGAATCATTAAGTACATAAAGAATTATATCACATTTTCCCCACCCTCTCAAACAAATAAAGTAGCAAGAGAAATATTAACAATATTTATGACCTATATAAATTTGGAATATAATGTGGAAATTTGATAACATCCTACTTATGTGGGTCCATTAATTTACTTGGCATATATAATGAAGTATCAACAACCGAGTGCTTAAAACAACAGAAAATGATTGTTTCAGGCTGGAAGCTAGAAGTCTGAGATCTAGGTAGCCAGCAGGGTTGAGGCCAAGTTCTGTGTGGGAGAATCTGCTCCACACTTGTTCCCTAGCTTCTAGTGGTTTTCTGGCACTCTTTCCTGTTCCTGGACGTATATGAAAATATACCATTTTGATTGCTGCCTTTACTTTCACATAGTAGGGTGTGTATGTGTGTCTGTCTCTATGCTGAAATGTACCATTTTTATAAGGATACAATTACATTAGATTAGGATCCACTATAATGAACTCATTTTAACTTGATCATCTGCAAAGACCTTATTTCCAAATAAGAAAAGCCACATTCACAGGGGGTTTGGGACTTTATACTTCTATTATTCAATCTATAAGAGTGGCTAAGTTTTTAAATGTCTTTCTTTAAGTAGACTAAATACTTAACTGTGTGTGACAACACCTGGGTTTATAGAATCTATCCTTCATCATTCCTTTTTTTTTTTTTTTTTTTTTTTGGAGAAGGAGTCTGGCTCTGTCGCCCAGGCTGGAGTGCAGTGGCGCGATCTCAGCTCACTGCAAGCTCCGCCTCCCGGGTTCACACCATTCTCTTGCCTCAGCCTCCCGAGTAGCTGGGACTACAGGTGCCTGCCACTAAGCCCAGCTAATTTTTTGTATTTTTAGTAGAGATGGGGTTTCCCCATGTTAGCCAGGATGGTCTTGATCTCCTGGCCCCGTGATCCGCCCGCCTCGGCCTCCCAAAGTGCTGGAATTTCAGGCATGAGCCATCATTCTTGAAGAACTCATGTTCTAAGCCTTTGGAAATATACCTGAGTATTCAGGCCCTGCTCTATCTAATGTACATCAGGAATGAAGGTGAGGTGTTCAAGGAAGAAAAGATTGAAATGATAATTTATAAAAGAACTTTCAAGAAAAGCAGAAATATTTACAAAAATTGAAATGAAATAAAAATGTAAAAGTTCTCTAGAGAAAGTGGTAGAAATGGAAACATCATAAGGAATATCCAATTTATAATTGAAAAATTTAAAAAAGTCCAATTATGTCATTGATTTGTAATGCCCATCAATGACAGGTTAGACAAAGAGAATGTGATACGTATACACTGTGGAACACCATGCAGCCATTAAAAAATGAGGTAATGTCTTTTGCAGGAATACAGATGGAGCTGGAGGCTATTATCTTTAACAAACTAACACAGGAAGAAAAAAAACAAATACCACATGTTCTCATTTATAAGTGGGAGCTAAATGATATGAACTTAAGAAAACAAAGAAGGAAACAACAGACACTGGGGTCTACTTGAGGGTGAAGGGTGGGAGGAGGGGGAGGAGCAGAAAATATAACTATTGGGTGGTGGGCTTAATACCTGGGTGATGAAATAATATGTACAACAAATTCTCGTGACATGTGTTTACTTATGTAAAAAAAAAAAACCCTCATATGTACTCCCAAACCTAAAATAAAAGTTAAAACAAAACAAAACAGTCCAGGAGATCTTAATTCCTGGTTGTGTCTTCTGAGAGTTCATAGAAGCAATGATATTCAAATAGCAATCACATACCTAGAGCCAGATCAGGGTTTCTAAATATGATCTCTCTAGGACTTAGGAGTCTTTGAGAAATGCCTGATTTCGGGCTGGGCAGGAAAAATACAAGTAGAAACTAGAAAATGTTGTTGTTTCTGAATGTAAAAACATATTAAATACTAAAAGGAAATGAGACACAAAAAGGACATAGAAACCAACATGAAGGAGCTCAATAGCAAATATGGTGCAATTCGCCCTCAAATTAAATATGGGTAATAAAGTACTATAACCTCTTGAATTAATTAACCTATTATACCATTTTGAATAAATTATATTTTAAATATATTTCACATAATATATACATTATATATTCAAATATATTTTTTGTGTGCCTGTGTGTGCGTGTGTGTGTGTATGTGTGTGTATGTGTAAAGCGCTTATAGTAGAGGGCCAAATAATAAATATAGAAAAAACCATTTGGCAACTATCAGTATCAAAATTAATGCAAGCAAAACTGATAGTGCATACTAAAAGTAGTGAGTGAAATTTTGAAGATTCAAAAGTATTACATTGTCTCAATGTAACTTCTCACGAGACATCGGAAAACCCAGACAGAAGCAATTTTAAAAAGTGATCATGTTGGCCGGGTGCAGTGGCTCAGTTCTGTAATCCCAGCACTTTGGGAGTCTGAGGCGGATGGATCAGGAGGTCAGGAGATTATGAGACCATCCCATTCTGGCCAATATGGTAAAACCTCATCTCTACTAAAAATACAAAAATTAGCTGGGCATGGTGGCGGGTGCCTGTAGTCCCAGCTACTCGGGAGGCTGAGGCAGGAGAATGACTTGAACCCGTGAGACAGAGCTTGCAGTGAGCCAACATTGCGCCACTGCACTCCAGCCTGGGCGACAGAGCAAGACTCTGTCAAAAAAAAAAAAAAAAAAAAAAAAACACGTTAACATAAACAGTATAAACACTAAAGAGATATCTTGATATATGATGCTAACTGACATGAGGCATTTAAAATAACACATCACTTCTGTGGTGTTCCTGATAAAATATTCACAATCTGAATCTGAAAACATCAGATAACTCAAATTGAGGTGCATTTTATGCACAGTCCTTGACCTTTTCTCTCAAAGCAAAAGGTAATATCCCAAAGTAAAGAGGCCAAAGAGACATAAAAACTGAATGCAAAGCATGATCCAAAATTTTCTTTTTTCTATAAATTGCGTTATTGGGACAATTGCCAAAACTGGAAAAATGCCTTTAGATTAGATAATAATACCACATGTTAAGTGTGTTATACTCAATAGAGTATTACAGAGGAAGAAGGCATAATATCAGAAATTCAAATGAGAGAAAGAGAAGAGAGAGAGAGCAAGAGGGACAGGAGATGGGAGAGAATGAAAGAGGGTGGAGGGAAGAATGTGAGTAAGGAATATATAGAAATTTGGGGTACTATTTCTGCAAATTTCTGGATGTCTGAGATGTCCAAATTAAAAAATAAAAGAAGTTACTCATTTAACCGATTACATGCTGGAGAATGAAAAGTGAAGAGAGAACAAAGTATTACTCTTAAATTTGAAGAAATGGGAAATAAGTGGTGAAAAATTGAGAGACACGAGGGGGATAAAGAAGAATTTCGGTACCAGCTTAGATGCAGAGCTTGCACAGGGATGAAAACACTAAGAAAAAGCAGCAGCAACAGAGTCAGTTGGGAAGTAATGCGTTTATGAAATTTTATCAGTAGCAAACAATAAATGTGAGGAAATGTGTGCAAAAAAGAAGATGAACATCCTGACAAGTATATGTAATGCAAAAATGCAGGCTGAGGAAAAAGAGAATTTTTCTCGGTGAATTGAAGTATTGTATTATGCACATAAGGACATTAGCTGGTGACCTTTGCAGCATTGTTTTTATTATAAACATATTAGAATGCAGCAACTGGCAAGGGCTAGAGAAAATGGGATTACAGAAGTATATATGTTCCCAGAGGATCAACATATATCCTGGGCTTACACTGGGATCCTGTGGGTATTACTGATAGTTGCTTTGTTGTCTTAATAATAGAAGCTCTTGAATTTATGCTCTCTGGTTGCTGTCATGTAACTGAGCCTTATTAAATTTCTTCTGGCCCCAAGCTTTCTAGATTTTCAAGTTGCTCCTAATTTTGGAAATTGAACTTTGTTTCCATCTCTATGACATTCTAGGGTAAAGAAACACTTTGCAGGACTCATTCATCAGATTTAGGTCATTACTTTGACTATTTAGGCTTCAGTATCAAAACCTAAGTTACTAACTACAAATTGAACGGGCTTACTGTATGGCCACATGTGAAAAAAATATTAGCTTTGACTTAATTTTATTGCCCCCATTTCTATTATATTTTAAAGAATTCTAGCTACATTCTCACAATATTTAGACAGCAAGGCTTCACACAATATTTAAATTGGATAAAGACTTCAATAAAAGACTTATCTATCTATTGACATCGTTAATTTTTTTTTTGCATTTTCTTTGTGTATGCCCCAAATTTTTCAGGCATAACTTCTTACATTTGCTGACTTCAATGTATAACATTATCTTACTATCCTAAAGGATCTATCAAAATAAAATGTGAACATTTGGTCCTGTGGTAGAAAATAATAAAGTTATTACTATTTCAATAATTTTTTTGTGGTTCACTTAGGTTTAAATAGGTCAATTATAATTATTTTACATGACATGTGTGAATATGTGTAAAATACTCTAAAACAGTCAACATGTAAACCATGCAGAACCTACATACTTTACATGTTGACTGATTTAGAGCTGACTTGTTAATGTAGATAACTAAATCCAAATTTACAAATATTTTGTTCAGGTTTAATTATATTTACAATACTCAGAACAATCAAAAGATTTAAAATATTTTATATAACACTTCATTTATATTTTTAACTGTTTTACAATTTATCAATGATATTCTAATATTTTAACTAAATATTGGAAGTCTAAATAGACTGAATCTTAGAATGGTTGTTTTCAAGAGACAATTTTTTAAATGATTACAAGATAACATCTGTTTTAATGAATCAATGGACAGTTATTGAACAAGTACAAACTTCTCTGGATCGCTATTTTTCATCAAACTTCAATGCAGAATGACAGAAGTGTAAGAATGATGGAATATTTGGAGTATTGGCCAGCAAGAAAGCCTCACAAATAATCTTTATAACTTACCAAGAATTAAAAACTAGAAGGGTGGTAACTGAGAATAATTATGTAAACATTCATTAGGTAAATCCTGTATCTTTTAGCATTTCACATCCTTCAAATCACTGGGAAGAAAATTGCTATTCTTTGTTTCATGCCAATTTGGAAGGATTTTCAATTAATAAGCTTCAAAAGCTCGGTGATTATGCATCACGTGAAAGCAGCAAGTAAGGTTAAAACATTTCAACTTATTTTTATACATGAAACTTATTTTTTACAGATGTCTTTATGTATTTTATTATATATTTAAGATATACAACATTATGTTTTGACATTTATATACAGTTAAATGGATACTATAATAAAGAAAATTACATGTAGTATCTCACAGTTACCTTATTTTTGTGGTGAGAGCAGCTATAATCTACTCTCTTAGCAAATTTCCAGGACACAATACAGTATTATCAACTATACTCATCATGTTGTATATTAGATCTCTAAATTTATTCACCCTACATAACTGTAACTTTATACCCTTTGGCAACATCTCCCAACTCTTCCCTGTCCTCTCCCCCTAGCAATCCCCAGTAACCACCATTCTACCATCTGTTTCTATGAGTCCAAATCTTATATTTTTGATTCCCCATATAAGTGAGATTATATAGTATTTTCCTTTCTGTGTCTGGCTTACTTCACTCCTATAATATCTTCCTGGTTCATCCATATTGTCAGAAATGTCAGCAGCTCCTTTTTTAAGGCTGAATCATATTCCACTATATATAGACACACACACATATGTATATATATGCCACAATTTCTTTATCCATTCATTCATTAACAGATAACTTAGTTTCCATATCTTCCAATTATTCCATATTGAATAATGCCTCAATGAACATGAAAGGGCAGGTATCTCTAGGAGATGCTAATCCTATTTCTTTTGCTGTATGCCCAGAAGGAGGATTGCCCTATGGTAGTTCTCTTTTTAATTTTTTTAATTTTAAATTTTTTATAGGTTATTGGGGTACAGGTGGTATTTGGTTACATGAGTAAGTTCTTTAGTGGTGATTTGTGAGATTTGGGTGCACCCATCACCCAAGCAGTATACATGGCACCATATTTGTAGTCTTTTATTCCTCTCCCCCCGCCCACCCTTACCCCCAAGTCCCCAAAGTCTATTGTATCATTCTTATGACTTTGCATCCACGTAGCTTAGCTCCCACATATCAATGAGAACATGCATTGTTTGGTTTTCCATTCCTGAGTTACTTCACCTGGAATAATAGTCTCCAATCTCATCCAGTTCACTGTAAATGCCATTAGTTCATTCCTTTTTATGGCTGAGTAGTATTCCATCATATATGTAAGTGATTATATATATGTGATATATATATATATGTATGTGAGATATATGTATGTGAGATATATATATATATCACAGTTTCTTTACCCACTCATTGATTGATGGATTGATGGGCAATTGGGTTGGTTCCATGATTTTGCAATTGTGAATTGTGCTGCTATAAACATGCGTGTGCAAGTATCTTTTTTGCATAAAGACTTATTTTCCTCTGGGTAGATACCCAGTGGTGGGATTGCTAGATCAAATGGTAGTTCTACTTTTAGTTCTTTCAGGAATCTCCACACTGTTTTCCATAGTGACTGTACTAGTTTACTTTCCCACCAGCAGTGTAGAAGTGTTCCCTGATCAATGCCTTCATGTCAACATCTACTGTTTTTTTGATTTTTGAATGTGGCCATTCTTGCAGGAGTAAAGTGGTATCGCATTGTAGTTTTGATTTGCTTTTCCCTAATCATTAGTTACGTTGATTTTTTTGTTTGTTTTTTGGCCATTTGTATGTCTTCTTTTGAGAATTGTCAATTCATGTCCTTAGCCCGTTTTTTGATGGGATTGTTTATTCTTACTGATTTGTTTAAGTCTATTGTAGATAACTTTTCATTTTTTGAGCAACCTCCATATCGTTTTCCATAATGACTACACCTATTTATATCATTACCAATTTTGTATGAGAGAGTTTCCTTTCCTCCACACCCTTGCCAACACTTGTTATCTACTGTCTTTTTACTAATAGGCTTCCTAAGAGATGTGAAATGATACCTATTGTGGTTTTGATTTGCATATTCCCTAGTGATTAATGATGTTGACCACCTTTACATTTAACCATTGGCCATGTTTATGGCTTCTTTGAAGAAATATCTATTCAGGTCTTTTGTCCATTTTTTTTTGTTGTTGTTTTGTTTTGTTTTTAATGGGGTTATTTGTTTCTGGGCTAACATTTCAGGATTTGTAATGAACATAAAAATTAATCACATTTTTATGCCAATAATGGCCTACCTGAAAAAGAATTTAAAAAAATCCTATTTACATGGCATCAAAAAATTACATACTCAGATATAAGTTTAACCAAGGAGGTGAAGTATTTGACTATAAAACATTGATTAAAGAATTTGAATAAAATACAAATAAATGGAAAGATAACCTGTGTACATAGATTGGAAGAATTAACATTGTTCAAATGTCCATAGTACCCAAAGTAATATACAGATTCAACACAATCCTTATCAAAATACTAATGGCATTTTTCATAAAAATAGAAAAAAAATTCTACAATTACACAAAACCACAGGACATCTTGAGCAGCCAAAGCAATCCTGAGAAAAAAATGTTGGAGGCATTACACTTCCTGATTTCAAATTATATCACAAAGCTACAGTATGGAAATGGCATAAAAACACACACAGAGACCATAGGAACAGAATAAAAAACCCAGAAATAAACCCAAGCATATACAGTAAACGAATATTCGACAAGTACACCAAGAGGACACAATAGAGAAGCAACAGCCTGTTAAATAAATGGTGTTGAGAAAACTGGATATCCATGTGCAAAAGAAGAAAATTGGACCCGTCTCTACTGTACACAAAAATAAACTCAAAATGGATTAAAGACCTAAAAGTAAGACCAAAAACTGTGAAAAAAAAAAAAAAACTGCTAGAAGAAAACCTAGGGATAAACCTCCTTGATGTTGGCCTTGGATATAATTTTTTGAATATCACACAAAAAGCTCAGGCAACAAAAGCAAAAATAAACAAGTGGGACTACATCAAATTAAAAAACATTCTGCACAGCAAAGGAGAAATTCACAAAATGAAAAGATAGCCTGTAGACTGGGAGAAAATATTTTAGAACCATATATCTGACAGGGAGCTAATATCCAAAAATAGAATCTTGCAAACTTAATAACAAAAAAATCAATTTTTAAAAATAAAAATTTACGTCATAGTCCTTTCCCAAATAAATGTGTTATTGAACTCTACCTATTTATACATAATATGCAATTTCAATATATCAAAAATTTCAAAAAGAAACAGAAATATTTTGAATATTCAGGTAGAAAGGTAAGTGAATAGGTATATTAATGAATGAATGGAGGAATGGATGGATATTAGATTAATAGAAACATACATAAATAAAATCCAAAGAGCAGCCATAGTCAAATGGTTAAACTCAAAGGTTATGAAATCCAATCATCTACATTTAAATACTAGTGATATCATTTACTAGCTGTGTGAACTAGAAAGATTTACTTGACTTTTCTGTCTTGTTTTCTTCTTCTTTAGAATGGGGATGTTTAATTTGCCTAGATCCATTGATATAATGTTGTGAATGTTAACAAACTAATACAGGTAAATGCTCCTATAGGTAGGCTTATACTTGCTTGCCAGAGCTGCCTTAACAAGATGTTGTATATTGTGTAGCTTAAACAACAGGAAGTTATTTTCTCACAGTTCTGTAGGCTGTAAGTCCAAGACTAAGGTATCAGAAGGTTTGGTTTCTCCTGAGAACTCTCTTCTTGCCTTACAGACCACACTCTTCTTATTTTTTTTTTAAATTATACTTTATGTTCTGGGATACACGTGCAGAACATGCAGGTTTGTTACATAGATATACACGTGCCATGGTGGTTTGCTGCACCCATCAATCCATTACCTATATTAGGTATTTCTCCTAATGCTATCCCTCCCCTTGCCCCCCACCCCGCGACAGGCCACAGTGAGTGATGTTCCCTTCCTTGTGTCCATGTGTTCTCTTTGTTCAGCTCCTACTTATGACTGAGAACATGTGGTGTTTGGTTTTCTGTTCCCATATTAGTTTGCTTTGAATGATGGTTTCCCACTTCATCCATGTCCCTTCAAAGGACATGAACTCCTCCTTTTTTATGGCTGCATAGTATTCCATAATGTATATGTACCACATTTTCTTTATCCAGTCTATCAGTGATGGGCCTTTGGGTTGGTTCCAAGTCTTTGCTATTGTGAATAGTGCTGCAGTAAACATATATGTGCATGCGTCTTTATAGTAGAATGATTTATAATCCTTTGATATATACCCAGGAATGGGATTGCTGGGTCAAATGGTATTTCTGGTTCTAGATCCTTGAGGAATTGCCACACTGACTTCCACAATGGTTGAACTTATTTACACTCCCACCAACAGTGTAAAAGTGTTCCTATTTCTCCGCATCCTCTCCAGCATCTGTTGTTTCCTGACATTTTTTTTTTTGAGATGGAGTCTCACTCTGTCCCCCAGGCTAGAGTGGAGTAGACTGGCACAATCTCAGCTCACTGCAACCTCCACCTCCAGGTTCAAGCAATTCTCCTGCCTCAACCTCCTGAGTAACTGGGATTACAGGCACACACCACCATGTCTGGCTAATTTTTGTATATTTTAGTAGAGATGGGGTTTCACCATGTTGGTCAGGCTGGTCCTCAAACTCCTGACCTCATGATTCACACGCCTCGGCCTCCTGAAGTGCTGCGATTATAGATGTGAGCCACCGCATCCAGCCCTGACTTTTAATGATAGCCATTCTAACTGATGTAAGATGGTATCTCATTGTGGTTTTGATTTGCATTTATCTAATGACCAGTGATGATAAGCATTTTTTATGTATGTTTATGTCTTCTTTTGAGAAGAGTCTGTTTATATCCTTCACCCACTTTTTGATGGGTTTGTTTGTTCTTTTCTTGTAAATTTAAGTTCCTTGTAGATTCTGGATATTAGCCCTTTGTCAGATGGATAAATGGCAAAAATTTTCTCCCTTTCTGTAGGTTGCCTGTTCACTCTGATCATAGTTTTTTTTTTACTGTGCAGAAGCTCTGTAGTTTAATCAGATTCCACTTGTCAATTTTAGCTTTTCTTGCCATTGCTTTTGGTGTTTTAGTCATGAAGTCTTTGCCCATGCCTATGTCCTGAATGGTATTGACTAGGCTTTCTTCTGGGGTTTTTATAGTTTTAGGTCTTACGTTTAAGTTTTTCATCCATCTAGAGTTAATTTTTGTATAAGGAAGGGGTCCAGTTTCAGTTTTCTGCATATGGCTAGCCAGTTTTCCCAACACCATTTATTAAGTAGGGAATCCTTTCCCATTGCTTGTTTTTGTCAGGTTTGTCAAAAATCAGATGGTTGTAGATGTGTAGTGTTATTTCTGAGTCCTCTGTTCTCTTCCATTGGCCTATATATTTGTTTTGGTACCAGTACCTTGCTGTTTTGGTTACTGTAGCCTTGTAGTATAGTTTGAAGTCAGGTAGCATGATGCCTCCAGCTTTGTTCTTAGTGCTTAGGATTGTCTTGGCTATACGGGCTCTTTTTTGGTTCCATATGAAATTTAAAATAGTTTTTTTTTTTTTCTGATTCTGAAGGAAGCACTAAATATGGAAAGAAAAACTGGCACCAGCCACAAAAACATACCAAATTTTAAAGACCATCAACAGTATGAAGAAACTGAATCAACTAATGCAAAATAACCAACTAGCATCATAATGACAGGATCACATTCACACATAACAATAATAACCTGAAATATAAATGGGCTAAATGCCCCAATTAAAAGACACAGACTGGCAAATTGGATAAAGAGGCAACTCCCACCAGTGTGCTGTGTTCAGAAGACCCATCTCCTGTGCAAAGACACACATCGGCTCAAAATAAAGGGATGGAGAAATATTGGCCAAGCAAATGGAAAGAAAAAAAAAGCAGGAGTTGCAATCATAGTCTCTAATAAAACAGACTTTAAACCAGAAAAGATCAAAAAAGACAAAGAAGGGCATTACATGATGGTAAAGGGATCAATGCAACAAGATGAGCCTACTATCATAAATATATGTGTGCCCAATACAGGAGCACCCAGATTTATAAAGCAAGTTCTTAGAGACCTACAAATAGACTTAGACTCCCACAGAATAATAGTGGGAGACTTTAACACCCCACTGTCAATATTAGATCAATGAGACAGAAAATTAACAAGGATATTCAGGGCTTGAACTCAGCTCTGGACCAAGCAGACCTAATAGACATCTACAGAACTCTCTACCCCAAATCAACAGAATATATATTCTTCTCAGCACCACATCACACTTAAGCTATAATTGACCACATAATTGGAAGTAAAACACTCCTCAGAACATGCAAAAGAATGGAAATTACAACAAGCAGTCTCTCAGGCCATAGTGCAATCAAATTAGATCTCAGGATTAAGAAGATCACTCAAAACTGCACAACTACATGGAAACTGAACAATCTGCTTCTGAATGACTACTGGGTAAATAACGAAATTAGGGCACAAATAAATAAATTCTTTGAAACCAATGAGAACAAAGACACAATGTACCAGAATCTCTGGGAAACAGCTAAGGCAGTGTTTAGAGGGAAATTTATAGCACTAAATTTCCACAGGAGAAAGCAGGAAAGATCTAAAATTGACACCCTAACATCACAACGAAAAGAATTAGAGAAGCAAGAGCAAACAAATTCAAAAGCTAGCAGAAGACAAAAAATAACTAAGATCAGAGCAGAACTGAAGGAGATGGAAATATGAAAAACCGTTCGAAAAATCAATGAATCCAGGAGCTGGTTTTTTGAAAAGATTTACAAAATAGACCACTAGCCAGACTAATGAAGAATAAAAGCAAGAAGAATCAAATAGACACAATTAAAAATGATAAAGGGATATCACCCTCTTCTTTTCATGTCCTTACATGGCCTTTTCTGTGTGCGTTCACATCCCTGGCACCTCTTCCCCTTTATAAGGACACTGACCATATTGGATTATGGTTTAACCCTTCTGACCTCATTTAACCTTAATCACTTATTCAAAGACCCTATCACCAAATGCAGTCAAAATGAGGGTTACGGGTTCAAAATAAGAATTTGAGGAGGGGGAGACACAATTCAGTCTATAACGAGTATTAAATGTTATTAATGTTTGATATAGAACATTTAGTTCCAATGATTAAGCAAAGTATAAAGGCCAAATTGGAAAACTGATTTTATGTTCAAGTCAATAAAAGTTATATTTATTGTACATCTCTAGAGGTCTGAGAATATAAGCATTGTGGATCTATTCGTGTTTCCTCTGCCCAGAACCTAACTACAGCATGGAGATGGCTACTTCAAGCTATAATCAAAGCTTTGGTAGGTGGCCCTTATTACCATCTAAACTAATGCTGTTTTCCAAGATCTCATAATGCCTGAATTATAAGCAATCAAATCAAATAAATGTTAAATCAGCCACTTTTTATATGGCTCCAAAATATAACATTATGCCTAAAGTTATCTGCAAAGGCTAAATAAATGACTGAACATTTGTTGCTCAGCCTACACTGTGCTGTCAAGGGTGACACTGGATACGACTACGTTATCTAATTGCAGTTGATCTCTTGAGGGAAATAAAGTTTATACATTAATATATTTTAAAGGAGGCCATATTTTACTTTTTAACAGATTTTTTAGAGATATTTTGAAAGGAATTACATTAACAAAACCTTTAGTATGGCAGTGAATATAAAAATCTAGTATTTTATTAAAATTATCAGGAAATATTAAGAATTTCTGTTCTGCCAAGTAATATCAAGGATTCATCAAATGTAATTATCCAAGGATACTGTAGAAAAGAATTTAGCTGTGCTAAGATGAATGTATGTGTACATATACATACACACACTATAATCTTATGACAAAAAGAACAGTTAATTGTAAGATTCTCTATTTTTCCCATTTAAATAATGAAGTCCATGATTAAGTTTCCTGTATATCAGGTTTGACATGCGTAATTCTAAGGCAATCTTTTTTATGACTCACATATGTAAAAAGCTCATTTACCTTCTTTGTTCTCCATGATTTTTATTGTGTTTCCCATTTATTCTTATCGGTTTTGAACACTTGGTTCATTTCCATCTCTATCTTTTTCTATTCCAATTATTTTATACAAAACAGACATCAGTTTTTGTCTGCTTAGTTTGACCCCTGACATAGTTAAATATCGTGTTTGAAAATTTCCCTGATGAAACTCAGGGAAAATATAAAGCATTGGATATTTTGGCGGGTTGAATGTTTCAAAGAACAGCCACTGCTCTATTGTCAAAAGCAGAGAAGCTAATGAGAGGCCAAATGCTGATAACCGATAGTATGCAAAAGGAAATTCTTGTCGATGCAATGTTAATCTTCTAAATCCGTGTTTTGTCTTTAGTTCAATTTTTCATAGTATGTTCATGCTAAGACGCTTTTATCTTGACAAAGGTCTCCCTCTTGTCTCCCTTTCATTTTCTGAAGAGTCACCTCAGGTTTCAAGAGAGGTTACTTACTGATGCTCCAGCATTTGCCAACACATTTAGTTAAAAGAGAATTTGGTTTGCTATATTTCCTGTGTGTCTGGGGGATCTTTCTGGAGTATTATGCACATTACATTCCAGACAAAATCTTGTCAGAATGCCATAGACAATTTACTGATTAGTATACTAAAGCTATTATTTTCCAGAGCATGTTCTATTTACAGAAAGACTGTTAAGAAAAACTCCCAGTAGGTATTTATTTGAAATACATTTCTCTGACTTAATGTGTCAGCCTTCTTTAGAATATTTTATAGGAAAACAAAACATCTGTGATTAACACCTGTATCTCTTAAATGATGTTTCTAACATGTTATTTGAATTACATATGTTCAGAAAATATTTGAGAATATTTTCTAGTGTAAACACAACTTAAATATAGCAATCTGATTATTATTCAGCTGAATTCAGTAATATTATTGTATTCTAAAAATATCTTAATAATAAACAAGTACCTAAACTTTGAGTGGTATTTTAATGTAGACATTTTTGAAAATTCTATTTAAACAGGCAATACTTCTGACCTGTTGTTTTCTTTCACACTGAGGAAGCCTATTAGTACAACACTCTTGGCCTCTGTCTGCACCTTTTCTTAAATCCATTTTAGGAAAGGTTCTGTGGCTTATTTGGTTTGTAAATTTGGGAAGAGAAGGACAAGCACACTTGGTCTGGCTCTGTCCATATGCTTCTTAAATTCTGCCTATTCACAGAAAATGCACATTTGGCTCTCTTCTCCCAGGAATAAATAGGTCTGTACTTTGGTAGACGGGCATCTGCCCTAGCCGGGCATGCTATTCTAGGCAGCTCTGTTAGCAGACTAACTTGGCTTTCTCACCAGGATCTACTCTCACCTTAGCCCTTTTATTTTATTATTTTTTCAATAATAAAAGGGCTATGTTAGCTTCACGTGGCTTGGTGCTTATTTTTCAATTGGTTAAGTACGAAGACTAATAATTTGGAATGCATTTGGTGGATAAGCTAAGTATAGATTACAATTATACATCTATATTTTAATATACATTTACCAAATTTCAAAGGAAAAAATACAAATATAGATGAATTTTATAATACCTTTAATAGATTTTTGGTGTTTTTTTGTTTGATTTTGTTTGTTTTTGAGACAGTGTCTTGATCCATTGCTGAGGCTGGAGTGTGGTAGTGTAATCAACGTTCACTGTATTCTTGACCTCTCAGGCTCAAGTGACGCTCCCACATCAGACTCCTAAGTAGCTGGGACTACAAGTGTGCATCACCACACCCAGATAATTTTTTATATTTTTTATATATACGGGGTCTCATTGTGTTGCCCAGGCTGCTTTCAAACTCCAGGATTCAGGTGATCTACCTTCCTTGGCCTCTCAAAGTGCTGGGATTACATGTATGAACCACCTCACCTGGCCCATTATTAGGTCTTATAGAGATTATGCTGATGTGTGTACTTTTACTAACAGGTGATATTCATTTCTTTAGACCATTAAATGCTTTTAAAAAATCAGTGTGCTTGGTGATAGAAAGGAGTAATGAAACCTCCGACTAAAGTTGTGGATTTCTCAATTTCTCCTTCCAGTATTATCAGTTTTTGTTCATGTATTGTGAATCTCTTTAATTCGGTGTATAAACATTTAGAATTGTTATGTAATCATTAAAATTGACCCTTTTATCAGTATGGAATTTCCCTTTTAATCTCAGATAATATGTTTTGGCTTTTTGTCTGATAAGAATTGTACCAACGAGAACAAAGACACAACATACCAGAATCTCTGGGACACATTCAAAGCAGTGTGTGGAGGGAAATTTATAGCACGAAATGCCCACAAGAGAAAGCAGGAAAGATCCAAAATTGACACCCTAACATCACAATTAAAAGAACTAGAAAAGCAAGAAAAAACACATTAAAAAGCTAGCAGAAGGCAAGAAATAACTAAAATCAGAGCAAAACTGAAGGAAATAGAGACACAAAAAACTATTCAAAAAATTAATGAATCCAGGAGCTGGTTTTTTGAAATTGATAGACCGCTAGCAAGACTAATAAAGAAGAAAAGAGAGAAGAATCAAATAGACGCAATACAAAATGATAAAGGGGATATCACCACTGCTCCCACACAAATACAAACTACCATCAGAGAATACTACAAACACCTCTATGCAAATAAACTAGAAAATCTAGAAGAAATGGATAAATTCCTCAAAACATACACCCTCCCAAGACTAAACCAGGAAGAAGTTGAATCTCTGAATAGACCAATAACAGGCTCTGAAATTGTGGCAATAATCAATAGCTTACCAACCAAAAAGAGGCCAGGACCAGATGGATTCACAGCCTAATTCTACCAGAGGTACAAGGAGGAACTGGTACCATTCCTTCTGAAACGATTCCAATCAATAGAAAAAGAGGGAATCCTCCCTAACTCATTTTATGAGGCCAGCATCATCCTGATACCAAAGCCGGGCAGAGACACAACCAAAAAAGAGAATTTTAGACCAATATCCTTGATGAACATTGATGCAAAAATCCTCAATAAAATACTGGCAAACCGAATCCAGCAGCACATCAAAAAGCTTATCCACCATGATCAAGTGGGCTTCATCCCTGGGATGCAAGGCTGGTTCAGTATATGCAAATCAATAAATGTAATCCAGCATATAAACAGAACCAAAGACAAAAACCACATGATTATCTCAACAGAGGCAGAAAAGGCCTTTGACAAAATTCAACAACCCTTCATGCTAAAAAATCTCAGTAAATTAGGTATTGATGGGACGTATCTCAAAATAATAAGAGCTATCTGTGACAGACCCACAGCCAATATCATACTGAATGGGCAAAAACTGGAAGCATTCCCTTTGAAAACTGGCACAAGACAGGGATGCCCTCTCTCACCACTCCTATTCAACATAGTGTTGGAAGTTCTGGCCAGGGCAATTAGGCAGGAGAAGGAAATAAAGGGTATTCAATTAGGAAAAGAGGAAGTCAAATTGTCCCTGTTTGCAGATGACATGACTGTATCTCTAGAAAACCCCATCGTCTCAGCCCAAAATCTCCTTAAGCTGATAAGCAACTTCAGCAAAGTCTCAGGATACAAAATCAATGTACAAAAATCACAAGCATTCTTATACGCCAATAACAGACAAACAGAGAGCCAAATCATGAGTGAACTCCCATTCACAATTGCTTCAAAGAGAATAAAATACCTAGGAATCCAACTTACAAGGGATGTGAAGGACCTCTTCAAGGAGAACTACAAACCACTGCTCAATGAAATAAAAGAGGATACAAACAAATGGAAGAACATTCCATGCTCATGGGTAGGAAGAATCAATATCGTGAAAATGGCCATACTGCCCAAGGTAATTTATAGATTCAATGCCATCCCCATCAAGCTACCAATGACTTTCTTCACACAATTGGAAAAAACTACTTTAAATTTCATATGGAACCAAAAAAGAGCCCGCATCGCCAAGTCAATCCTAAGCCAAAAGAACAAAGCTGGAGGCATCACGCTACCTGACTTCAAACTATACTACAAGGCTACAGTAACCAAAACAGCATGGTACTTGTACCAAAACAGAGATATAGATCAATGAAACAGAACAGATCCCTCAGAAATAACGCCACATATCTACAACTATCTGATCTTTGACAAACCTGACAAAAACAAGCAATGGGGAAATGATTCCCTATTTAATAAATGGTGCTGGGAAAACTGGCTAGCCATATGTAGAAAGCTGAAACTGGATCCCTTCCTTACACCTTATACAAAAATTAATTCAAGATGGATTAAAGACTTAAATGTTAGACCTAAAACCATAAAAACCCTAGAAGAAAACCTAGGCAATACCATTCAGGACATAGGCATGGGCAAGGACTTCATGCCTAAAACACCAAAAGCAATGGCAACAAAAGCCAAAATTGACAAATGGGATCAAATTAAACTAAAGAGCTTCTGCACAGAAAAAGAAACTACCATCAGAGTGAACAGGTGACCTACAAAATGGGAGAAAATTTTTGAAACCTACTCATCTGACAAAGGGCTAATATCCAGAATCTACAATGAACTCAAACAAATTTACAAGAAAAAAACAATAAACACCATCAAAAAGTGGGTGAAGGACATGAACAGACACTTCTCAAAAGAAGACATTTAAGCAGCCAAAAAACACATAAAAAATGCTCCCCATCACCAGCCATCAGAGAAATGCAAATCAAAACCACAGTGAGATACCATCTCACACCAGTTAGAATGGCAGTCATTAAAAAGCCAAGAAACAACAGGTGCTGGAGAGGATGTGGAGAAATAGGAACACTTTTACACTGTTGGTAGGACTGTAAACTAGTTCAACCATTGTGGAAGTCAGTGTGGCGATTCCTCAGGGATCTAGAACTAGAAATACCATTTGACCCAGCCATCCCATTACTGGGTATATACCCAAAGGACTATAAATCATGCTGCTATAAAGACACATGCACACGTATGTGTATTGCGGCTCTATTCACAGTAGCAAAGACTTGGAACCAACCCAAATGTCCAACAATGATAGACTGGATTAAGAAAATGTGGCACATATACACCATGGAATACTATGCAGCCATAAAAAATGATGAGTTCATGTCCTTTGTAGGGACATGGATGAAATTGGAAATCAGCATTCTCAGTAAACTATCGCAAGAACAAAAAACCAAACACCGCATGTTCTCACTCATAGGTGGGAATTGAACAATGAGAACACATGGACACAGGAAGGGGAACATCACACTCTGGGGACTGTTGTGGGGTGGGGGGCGGGGAGAGGGATAGCTTTAGGAGATATACCTAATGCTAAATGACGAGTTAATGGGTGTAGCACACCAGCATGGCACATGTATCATATGTAACTAACCTGCACATTGTGCACATGTACCCTAAAACTTAAAGTATAATAATAATAAACTAAAATAAATAAAAATAAAAAAATCCAAAAAAAAAAAAAAAAGAATTGTTCCCTAAGCTCTAGTGGGATTCTTTTTTCTTTAGACTTGGGCAGTTTTCTTATACACTTGTACTGATGAATACACAGATAAACACTCAAATCTGGAGATTTCTGGATCTCTCTATGAAGATCTCTTCTCCCAATACTCTACAAATTCTAGCCAATTTATCCTTTATAAACTCTCAAATCCCTCTTGTTAACTTTATGAGTTTTCCAGGCTCCACTTGGGTATTCCCACCTTTACTCTCCCAAGGAAGTAAGTTGGAGCAATCATATGGCTTACTTGATTTCTTTCTTTTTATTCAGTGATAATTGTCACATGTTGCCTGATGTCTAATTGTGAAAATCATTGCTTGGATAATGGGGAAAATAAGCGCTTTCTACTAACTCAGAATTTGTGAGAAATAAAGCAGACTAAGAACAATAATTAACAATACTTAATTTAGGAATAAAATGTATGTCTTTGGATAACAAAGTATACATGGTATACTTTTGGCAAATAATCTGGGAAATTTGTTCTGCATTAGGCAACATTTCCTGGGTTTGTTGTGTTTATAAATGTCAGCTGAATTACAAACGAAAACAATTATCAATGTCGGTTAAGGTAACACTAGATGCTCTAACAGATAAAAATTCCATCTCAAGGCTGGGCGCAGTGGCTCACACCTGTAATCCCAGCACCTTGGGAGTCCGAGGCAGGTGGATCACGAGGTCAAGATATAGAGACCATCCTGGCCAACATGGTGAAACCCCATCTCTACTAAAAATACAAAAATTAGCTGGGCGTGGTGGCGCATGCCTGTACTCCCAGCTACTCAGGATGCTGAGGCAGGAAAATCACTTGTACCTGGGAGGCGGAGGTTGCAGTGAGCTGAGATCTCACCACTGCACTCCAGCCTGGTGACACAGCTAGACTCTGTCTCAAAAAAAAAAAAAAAAATATATATATATATATATATATATATATATATATATATATATATAATAAAAATGAATGCATTTCTTACCCACACCACAATTCAGTGCAGCTCTATATAAGGTGATATAGGAATTCAGTCTTCTCCTGTCTTGGAGCTATAATTTGAAGGTTTCAAGAAGGAGTGAAAGAAGAAAGAAATGGTGGACAATGGACAGTGAGTGGCTCCTTAACCACAATAGTATAAAAGAGGTAACACATCTACTCACAGTCTATTGTTAAAAACATAGTTATATACAAAACACCCATAATAAAAAAGAATATGTAGGTTGCTTTCAGAATGGTGGTTATAAGTTACCAGACTATTTAAGTAAAGTCTTTGTGTATAGACATAGGTCTTCAGTTCTCCATGGTAAATACCTGGCATGTTAAATATCTAGGTCATATGGAAGTTACATGTTTAAATTAATAAGAAACTGCGAATGGTTTCTCAAAATGGTTTTATCATTTTAAACTCAGCATTATTTTTGAGTTTGATCTTCTCATCAACATTTGATATTGCCAATCTTTCCTACGTAAGCCACTCTAGAGGGCATTTAACGGCACCCAATTATACTTTAGTTTCATTTAAATAACTAAAATTATTGAGCAATTTAACTTTTTTAGCTTTTAGTATATTATCTTTTGTGGAACGTCTGTTGCATTATTTCTCTATTTTTAAATAAGATTTTTATCTAAGGTGTAATATTTCTTGAAAGATACATGCATATCAACCATTTTCTTTCAGCTGATAATTTATATTTTTATTTTCTTAAGCTTTTTGAAAACTAAAAATATACATTTTTCATGAGATTCAATTTAACAATTGCTTTTTCCTTTTACCTAAAGTGCATGGCGTGTTTGTCTCTATTTCTGATATTTAAGAAAACTTTCTTTTTGCAAGACCAGGATGATTTATCAAATATTTTATTGTATATATAAAAATCAAATTTTTATATTTAGGTTTATCATCAATTATTTTACATCACTAGCAAAGTATAATTTGCAAACAATAAAATTATCCAATTTTGCATCGTTGTGGCTAGTGTAAACTGTTTATGAAACAATGGAAAAAGTGATATAGAACATGTTAATCTTTCTACAAAATGAAGGACATTAAGTCAGTTACCTCTCTTTGTTCTATCTATTGGAAAACATTGATCTGCTTTCCATATTACATGTTAGTATGACTGTGTTCATATTAATGGAATTGTGAAGGATGCATATTGTTTCACCTGGCAGGTTTGTTGAATTTATCAGTTGGTCATTTTGTTTAATTGCTGAGCAGTATTCCACTGTGTGTGTGTGTGTGTGTGTGTATGTGTATGTGTGTGTGTGTGTGTCTTTTGGGGGGAAGGGGTATCTATATTTCTAGAGATGAATAATTATTTTTAGGTTTTGATTCTTATAAAGTTTCTATGAATATTCACATACAAGTCTCTGTGTGTGACTATTTGGTTTCATTATTTTGGAGTAAATACCTAATGCATGATTTTCTGGGTCATATGATGAAAGCGCACACATTATAAAATATTACAGAACTGTTTTTCAAAATGTTTGTAAAATATGCCAATTCCACCATCAATGTACAGGATTTCCATTTTGCTTTGCAACGTCATCAACATGTGGCTTTCTCAGTCTCTTTGATTTTAATCATTGTAGTGGAGGTCTGATAATATTGGTTTGCAGTTTGGTTTTTACATGTGGCATGATATAGTGGTTGAAGTTCATTTTTCAAAATATAGATTTGAGTCATTACTATACAATTTCTTGAAAAGATTATGCTATCTCCCATTGAAGTATCTTGGCATCTTCTTTGAAAATGGATAAACTATAAGTCTGTAAGTACAATTGTAAGTTTGTATCTTTATAATTGGTCTACATATTTTTATTATGATCACATTGTCCTGTTTACCTTTTATAAAGAAGGTCTACAGATAATGTAGCAAAGCGATTTTCTCAGCTAAAGTAAGTTCTTATTCACATACACATACTTAAGTTACTTAACTTACACACATACACACATGTGCTTACACATGCACACACACATGCACATGTTTCAAACACATATGCACACATTGACACACACATATACACATGCACACACACCTGCACATACACATATACATGTATGCACCTAAAAATCAATTTAAAAGTTTACTTTTAAATTTAAATCAACTTGTGAATATCTAAACTTAGTATTCCTGGGATTTCTATTTTGATTGGAGTTGCCTCGAATCCAGTGATCATTTTTGGAAGAAATGACATCTTAATAATATTGAGACTTATTATCAAAAAATGTGATATATATCTCCATTTATTTAATTACTTTCAACAATGTTTTATATTTTTCATTGTAGATATCTCACAGTTAAAAATCTTTTTTATTTTATGTTTTTGCTATCATAAATGCTATTTTTTAATATTTCATTTTTCCACTTGCTTTTTTTCCACTTATACAATTTATTTTTATATGCCGATCTGTAACCTGCTGTATTCATTTATTTGTTCCAGTATTTTATTTGTTTTTGTAGATTCATAAACTATGTTTACGAAAGAGTTTGTTTTATTGTCTCATTGCAATGGCTATCATGTCATTTAACGCATTCAATAGAGGTAGTAGAACTGACATTTTTGCTTTCTTCCTGCTGGTAAAGATAAAGTGTTCAGCTATTCACCATTATATGGGATATTTGATGCTTTTTTTGCAGATATGCTTTGTATGTTGAAGAGGTTTCTGCAACCCATTCCTAGTCTGCTGAAAGCATTTATCACTAATTGATGCTGCATTCTGTCAAATGCTTTTTCTGCATCTATTGAGATGATTTCCTAATTTTCTATCTTTGTTCTATTTGTATGGTGAGTTTCCTTGATTCTCAAATGGTAAATCAACTGCATTCACTGGATGAATCCTACTTATTCATGGTCTATTATCTTAAAAAAATTACTGTTTTTTTTTAATGTTTGCTTCTAGGTTCACAATTTTTTTTTTTTCAATATCGTTGTCAGTTTTCTGAGTCATGGTATTCTGGCTTCACACAATAAGTTCCCACTATTCTATTTTTTTATATGTTATGAAGGATTTTGTTAATTTTTCTATTAAAGAATTCAACAGTGAGCTATCTGGACCTAAAATTTTTTGTGGGAAAGTAAATTTATAAATTCATTAACTATAATTTATAAATTTACTTTATTTAATAAATATATAACTATTCAAATTTCCTCAATTAATTTATCAATTTAATCTAAGTTGTGGAATGTATTGATATATGATCGTCACAGTCCCTTATTGTCCTTTGATAACATGTAGGAACTGCAGTAATATTTTTTTGCTGAAATCGGTTATTTTTGTTTTTTAAAGAAGATTAATAAACTTAACTGATCTTCCAAAACAGTAGCTTTTGTTTTGAGTATTTTCTTTATTCTCCACCTGTTTCTTAATCAATATTTTAAGCACTTTGAACTGTCTCATAACATAATAAAATTGTTACATGTTTTCAATCAGCTGAAGTACTAAGAAAAGGGAAAATGTTAAAGTATGTTTTGTCATCACTATTACCAGTAAATTTTATATATGTGAAAATCAATTCTGAAAGATGACTTGTGAAACAGCTTTCTCCACACACACACACGCACGCGCGCACACACACAATCACGAAAGGCCATATAGAGGGTATTTTATTTCACTATAAGATGCCAAATATTTTACAGTCCTAACTTACTAAATCTTATTCATTATCTAAAATAACTTAACACATTGCAATTCATAACATAAATAATTATATGCATGAACTACTCAGTAGGAAACTTATTTCTGTTTTGATCATGAAATTATTATATTTTGGTAAGAATTATCTTTTGGTATTAAAAACAAACTTGGTCTTCTTTGAAATGTGATGTCAGAATGGCTATAGTTGTGTAAAAATATCCTTATTTATGATCTCATCAATCAGAACCAATTATTTTTTTCTCTGTGTTATCTTTCTAGATCCCTACAATCTCCTTTCAATCTTATATCTCATGGACAGCTTGGATCAATAATCATCTGATTGTCTTTAATAAATTATTGCCCTTTTAGTTGAACCATCTTCCTAATACTTCATTATTTAACCAAAACTAATTTTGAATAAATACGTTTAATCTTTCTCCCATTACATTTCCTTGCACTTCAAATGTGAATATAACTGTAATTTCATCAATCTGAGTTATATTGTAAGGACATCTTACAATTTTTGTAAACATATTTTTGAGAGACTGCCCAATGCATAACTATCCAATATATTAGAGACACCAACTCTTACTTTTTGTGTTTCTAAAGTCTGTGCTATGTTTAATCTAATAGTTGTTCTTAATTTGTTTAAATCCTTTTCTGCAAATGAATCTGTTTTGTTAATGATGATGATATCTGCTAATGCACTCTTCTTAGTAGTTTCATTGATAAGGCCATCAACTTTTTACTTTGCTGAATGTCTAATTACTTAAGGATCACTGGAAACCAGTTGACGGCATCTTTATGAACGCTGTGACACTTCCTTTATGGTAATCTACCCTGCAGTTCCAGTTGACTCAGTCCTACCTCTGTCTCTCGGTTTAGCCAGACAACTATGTTCCGCTGGGGTTCCCATTCCCTGTGACATGGTATAGAATGTGCCTCTAAGAAGCAAAGGTGAACCTACTTTGTTTCCCTTTGCTCAGAAATTGTAATGCTGTGCTGCCTTTAATCAATGTTGAAAAATGGTATTTTGAAATATATTTTTTCAAGATCAAATACCTAAATATACAATGACTCCTTTGTTTGATAATTAATTAGATTAAGAAACTCAAAGCAAATGAAAGGGACTAAACGTCTGAATCCAGCTTGACATTTATTTCAGTATTATTTACACAGGCCAAAGTTCTCTCCTATTTTAAATCTTTATGATCAGGAGGTCAAAAGTGTTTGGACGTCAATAGGTAATAAAAAAACCTTTCCAAAGTGCTTCATAAATATTTTTTGGGGCATATAAAGGGTGTTTTTTTATGTTGCAACAACCTATTTGCAATACAGTTTTCAAATAAATTTAAATAGATTATAAATAGATTATTTGCAGTAACATCTTTTGCTACAGATCCAAAAGTTTACATATCTGGAAAAATAAATTAGCAATGCTATTGCAAACTTTTCATTTAAAGCAAATGATTTTCCCATTGTTGACAATATAGAAAAATAACAAAAGTTAACAAAAGGGCCCAAAGGAAAGGGAATGCATAAGAAATGCATTTCATGATAAATCACACATGGATAACAGCAACTTACTTTTTAACAACATGGAAAAGTCACCACTGAAAGGTGTATATTTTCCTTTCATGAGAATAGACCTTACTTTGCACAGTCCTATATATTTTATTTGATTTATTTTTCCTACCATTTTCTTCCACTGCATTCTTGATTCTATCTTCAAGAACAATTCTTTACTGAAATAATAACAACAATTTACAGTATTTTAACATTTTTTGAAAGCGGGCACATGGAGTTAGCCACTCATAACTAAATGCACATACTGTAGGCAAGAAAATCCATTAAGAAAATTTGGAACCAGTATTTCTATTGAAAGTCACAGCATGACACAAAGCAGAGCTAAAAAAAAAAACTTGTTACCACCATTATAGGATTGAACATAATGGGAAGTTAGGGTATTGCCCTGACAATAGCAACCACAGAAATTGATTCAGTTTGTATTTTTGCCCAGAACAAATCACTATAATGTTACATTAAAACACATTTTGTGTTGTGTTTTAAGAATTTAGAGAATTTTATTTTCAGAGTAATATAAAATCATGGACTATGAGGGAAGTTGATTACTCCTAACAAAATATGCATATTATGATGAAATCACAGACAGCTTTCTGAACGTCAAAAGAAGACATAAATAAGTAAGGTAAATCATTTGGAATGATTGCAGCAATGGGATAAAATATGTTAATGACAAATTTCTAGAAAAATTGTCTAATTCTAACTAAATGTGTCTATACAGAAAGAGAGCCACTGAAGAATAATTTCAAAATTCAGGATTTCAAAGCATTTGTTATAATCATTAATGTTACTGATATATATTACTGATTCACAAACCTTAAATTAGGGTTACTTATATTCAAAGTCTCTTAAATATTTAGACCCATAATTTATAATTAAGTTCAGCTATAGCTACTATTTAAATAGATGAATAATAGTTTAAGAACTGCTATTTATTGTGTACATATAATATGCCATTCAGTTATGTACTACTAAAGTTGCTTGCTGGGCATGGTAGTGGTGATATACATTGTTTGTTGATTTCTGTGCTGTGAATACTCTCCTATTATGGCTACTTTAAAGTTATCAGTAAAATGTCACTGAACAGGAGCTGGAAAAAGATGCCTATGTTTGGCTTTTGAAAGCCACTGTGAGCTGGTTCCTGCACAAAAAAAAAATCTGTCAGGAAGATATTCTGCAACACTTTGAGGTAATGATGATCATTCTTTCTTACACATATTGAAAATTGTGGTGTTAAGTATCAGTGCATTTACCAATTGCATGCCTCTGGAATAGAAAAGAAAGAATTGAAACTCCAGTTCTTTCTCCCCACAGACCTAAAATCTGCATATATACACACTCATACATATACACATATAATCTTAAGGTTGTAATGGAGAAAGTCTCTAAAAAGAATATTCTAGCAGTTGTTATATATTTATATTCTTTTCCTTTTCACTCGTTTAATTATATGGACTCATTGAAACCAAGCAAGAAACAAATATAATTCATTGATTCTTACTGATGTTTACACCAGGTTTTTTAATTGTGCTACATAAGTTTTTAAACAGGAGTTCTCAGACAGGATTTTAAATTGAAGTTTTTAAATTATTCAAGATATGTGATGCAATGGTACATGGCTTTCTCTGTATTGCACCATTTCTCAAATATTTGATTTTAGTGGACAATTATTAAGCCTCCCCTGTTATATAAATATGACTATTGCTTTTTATGAAACCAATTGAGCAAGTATAATTTGCTTCCAAACCTCATTCATATTTAAATAGGAATAAATTTATATATATTAGGCTGTATTTTACTGTCATTGCAGAAAGTCATTTATAACCCACCTGTAAGACAACTTTGGTAAGTGCTGCTTCTATAAACAATTCACTAACACATAAGTTGCAAATTAAAACTTACTAAAGCATTTTGGAGTCCAAATTAAGACTCTGAAATCTGTAGAGCAGTGGAGAACAAGGGCTGATTGACCAAATCTAAATTTTCTTTTGATAACCTCTTTGATATACTTTTAAAAAATTATGACTTTTAGGCTGGGTGCAGTGGCTCATGCCTGTAATCCAAGCATTTTGGGAGGCCGAAGCAGGAGGATCACTTGAGTTTAGGAGTTTGAGACCAGCCTGACCGACATGGCAAAACCTGGTTTCTACTAAAAATTAAAAAAATTAGTTGGGTGTGGTGGCACGTGACTGTATTCCCAACTACTCCAGAGCCTAAGGCAGGAGAATCACTTGAACCCAGGAGGTGAAGGTTGCAATGAGCCAAGATTGCACCACCACACTCCAGCCTTGCCAGAGCAAGACTCTGTCTAAAAAAAATAAATAAAATTTTAAAAAAGTGTTTTTTGTTTTATCTAGAAGAAAGATTTTCAGATGTCACAATGCTATCTTTTATTTTGGCTGTAAAATTCTGATAGAAGAAAAGCAATAAAATATTTCAAATCTTTGTACCCCATAATCAAGCTATTTAATGAAGTTGCTTTGGTAACTGATTCACTGGAGAGATTTAGAACTTATAATATTCCTGATAATTTCATCTTTGGAAATGCTATGCCCAGTTTATTTAAGAGAATGCCCTTCTAAAAAAAGTGGTCTTTAGCTGAGAGAGACTAGCTTCTCCTAATTCCGGGTCTATGCTTCTTCATGAAAGAAGGAAAATATTGCTAGCCAATTCAGATCCCATGTATGCCAAACTCACTCACAATAATGTTTACTCAAACCTGGTGCTAATATTATTCTCCTGACAAAATATTGTTATTTCTTATGCCTTGAAAAGGAGTTATAATAATTCTGCAGCTTATTATTGGCTTAGAATGTTTCCCCAAGTGTGCTCCATGAAGTTGTTGACCTGTAACATTTAATAAAAATTACTTAAAGTAAAACGATGATCAGATACACTCCAGAAACTTATAGTTGTATAGTTGTTTTCACGCTGCTAATAAAGACATACCCAAGGCTGGGTGTTTTATAAAGGAAAGAGGTTTAATTGACACACATGACTGAGGAGGCCTCGGTAAACTTACAAACATGGCAGAAGGCACCTCTTCACAGGGTGCCAGGAGAGACAATGAGAGTCGAGCAAAGGAAGAAGCCCTTATAAAACCATCAGATCTCATGAGAACTTACTCATTATCACAAGAACAGCAGCATGGAGGTAACTGTCCCCATGATTACATTACCTCTCGCCAGGTCCCTCCCATGATACATGGGGAGTATGGGAACTACAATTCACGATGAGATTTGGATGGGAACACAGACAAACCATACAACTAAGGAAACTTAGAAGATTAGAATCAACCCTGCTATGTTCCACTGGAATTGTGGAAGTATTGATAGGAAAAAAAAAAACAGCTAATAAAAATGCACCCACTCCCATCAGAAACAACTACAAAGCAAACACAATACTCCAAAATGAACAATATGAACTAGACATCCTATAAAATCATTTTCAAATATGATAAATTTGACTTTAAATGTGTTTTATCTAATATTTTCTCTTATATTTTTTCTTTCCTTTTTCTGATATTTTGTTCTCATGGTCTTCATTCTATCTCTTACACACAAACACACACAGACACATACACACACATACACAAACACATGCACATTTATATCTATCTTTGGATTCTGTGAAAAACAAAATAAAACAATTCAAGAGAGTAGTATGTAAACTATAATCTAAGAACACACACTAGAAATCAAAAAATTCTTGAATCTGTATATTTAAAAAGGTAGAACATCTGTGAATATTGCCCTAGACACATTAACTCCAAGATGGATTCTATTAAAATTGCCAGAAAATAAAGATGAAAGAAATCGTGTTTAGGACTTTCAGGCAAAAGTCCCAAGTTTACTTAGAAAAAAAAAAAAATCTGTTTTTTTTTCAGACCTCTTTGTTCAAGAAGGAATTCAATAAACTAATGTGTGAGCCAAGGACTTTATATTTATCATCACTGTCCTTCAAGAAATAAGTCTATAGAAAGCCTTCAAGCTTGCAAAAATACAAAGAGCACTGCACTCAGAATCCTCCTGAGAAATTTACTAGAAAATGAGCTTCATCCAACTAATTGATGACTCTGGGAATGTTAACAAAATGTACAAAAATTTAATTTTTAATAAAATATAATTATTTTATATAGGCATTCATAAGTATATATTTCTTTTTACATATATATTTATATTTCCAATATATTTACATATTTATTTATATATTTAATTATATATCAAAGATTAAAAATGGAGACAAAGGTGGTAATCAATTTGTAATTGATACACATATTGACAAGGTATAAATAACATAACTAAATATGTGAAAGGAGAAGAGAGGGGAAAGTGAAAAGAAGAAGCTTATAGGCTTTGAAATAAGTATAAGGGGTCCAAGGATATTTTTTATAGTTGAAAAACGCGACATTAAAAATTTAAGGCAGGGAAAAAGAATAAAAGCATTGTAAATGTTATTAGTATACATACGGTCAGCAAAACAAAAATATAAATTTTCTAAATTCTAGAACAATAAGAACACTACACAAAGAGAACAAACCACATGAAGGAAAACAATGACTATAACAGAAGGATCAAAATTATCATAACAAAAAATGTCATGATAGAATTAAAATCAAGCAAATGTTATGTAAATAAATGTGGATGAGATTGCCACCTATTAAAATAAAACACCGCAAATTGGCTCACAAAGCAAAATTCATTTCAATAATGTATCCAACATGCATACCTGAAGCAAAGTAAATCTGAAATACTGAAATTAAAGGGATGAAAAATATATGCCATCAAAGATACATAATACAAGTAAGAATGCTTTTCTATTCTTATTCTAAGGAACACAGAATTCAGCCTGGTGCGGTGGCTCATGCCTCTAATCCCAGCACTTTGGGAGGCACAGGCGGGTGGATCATTTGACGTTAGGAGTTTGAGACTACTCTGGCCAACATACTGAAACCCCGTCTCTACTAAAAATACAAAACTTAGCCAGGTGTGATGGCACGTGCCTGTAATCCCAACTATTGGGGAGGCTGAGGCAGGAGAATCGCTTGAGCCTGGGAGGCAGAGATTACAGTGAGCTGAGATCGTGCCACTGTACTCCAGTCTGGGTGACAGAGTGAGACCCAGTCTCAAAAAAAAATTTAAAAAAGGCAGAATTCAGGACAAAAATATTAATGATGGCAATAAAGAACTTTAAATACATAAAACCAGTCACAGAAAACATGTAACAGGACTATGTATACAACAGAGCAAAAATTAATTCAACTTTATAAACCAAAATTATTAGATTGGTGCAAAAGGAATTGTGATTTTGGCTGTTACTCTTAACGGCCAAAACCTGTATATATGAGAAGCAAAGAGAAGTAGAATGATATCTACCTATAGAGAAGACATTACCATGACACTATTCAGTAAAATACTGGTAAACCGAATCCAGCAGCACATCAAAAAGCTTATCCACCATGATCAAGTGGGCTTCATCCCTGGGATGCAAGGCTGGTTCAACATACACAAACCAAAAAACATAATCCAGCATGTAAACAGAACCAATGACAAAAACCACGTGATTATCTCAATAGATGCAGAAAAGGCCTTTGACAAAATTCAACAACCCTTCATGCTAAAAAATCTCAATAAATTAGATATTAATGGGATGTATCTCAAAATAATAAGAGCTATCCATGAAAAACCCACAGCCAATATCATACTGAATGGGCAAAAACTGGAAGCATTCCCTTTGAAAACTGGCACAAGACAGGGATGCCCTCTCTCACCACTCCTATTCAACATAGTGTTGGAAGTTCTGGCTAGGGCAATCAGGCAGGAGAAGGAAGTAAAGGGTATTCAATTAGGAAAAGAGGAAGTCAAATTGTCCCTGTTTGCAGATGACATGACTGTATCTCTAGAAAACCCCATTGTCTCAGCCCAAAATCTCCTTAAGCTGATAAGCAACTTCAGCAAAGTCTCAGGATACAAAATCAATGTACAAAAATCACAAGCATTCTTATATGCCAATAACAGACAAACAGAGAGCCAAATCATGAGTGAACTCCCATTCACAATTGCTTCAAAGAGAATAAAATACCTAGGAATCCAACTTACAAGGGATGTGAAGGAACTTTTCAAGGAGAACTACAAACCACTGCTCAATGAAATAAAAGAGGATACAAACAAATGGAAGAACATTCCATGCTCATGGGTAGGAAGAATCAATATCGTGAAAATGGCCATACTGCCCAAGGTAATTTATAGATTCAATGCCATCCCCATCAAGCTACCAATGACTTTCTTCACAGAATTGGAAAAAACTACTTTAAATTTCATATGGAACCAAAAAAGAGCCTGCATCACCAAGTCAATCCTAAGCCAAAAGAACAAAGCTGGAGGCAGCATGCTACCTGACTTCAAACTATACTACAAGGCTACAGTAACCAAAACAGCATGGTACTGGTACCAAAACAGAAATATTGACCAATGGAACAGAACAGAGCCCTCAGAAATAATGCTGCATATCTACAACCATCTGATCTTTGACAAACCTGACAAAAACAAGAAATGGTGAAACAATTCCCTATTTAATAAATGGTGCTGGGAAAACTGGCTAGCCATATGTAGAAAGCTGAAACTGGATCCCTTCCTTACACCTTATACAAAAATTAATTCAAGATGGATTAAAGACTTAAATGTTAGACCTAAAACCATAAAAACCCTAGAAGAAAACCTAGGCAATACCATTCAGGACATAGGCATGAGCAAGAACTTCATGTCTAAAACACCAAAAGCAATGGCAACAAAAGCCAAAATTGACAAATGGGATCTAATTAAACTAAAGAGCTTCTGCACAGCAAAAGAAACTACCATCAGAGTGAACAGGCAACCTACAGAATGGGAGAGAATTTTTGCAATCTACTCATCAGACAAAGGGCTAATATCCAGAATCTACAATGAACTCAAACAAATTTACAAGAAAAAAACAAACAACCCCATCAACAAGTGGGCGAAGGACATGAACAGACACTTCTCAAAAGAAGACATTTATGCAGCCAAAGACACATGAAAAAATGCTCATCATCACTGGCCATCAGAGAAATGCACATCAAAACCACAATGAGATACCATCTCACACCAGTTAGAATGGCGATCATTAAAAAGTCAGGAAACAAGAGGTGCTGGAGAGGATGTGGAGAAATAGGAATATTTTTATACTGTTGGTGGGACTGTAAACTAGTTCAACCATTGTGGAAGTCAGTGTGGCAATTCCTCAGGGATCTAGATCTACAATTACCATTTGATGCAGCCATATATGACCCATATACTGGGTATATACCCAAAGGATTATAAATCATGCTGCTATAAAGACACATGCACACGTATGCTTATTGCGTGTGCATATTCACAATAGCAAAGACTTGGAACCAACCCAAATGTCCAACAGTGATAGACTGGATTAAGAAAATGTGGCACATATACACCATGGAATACTATGCAGCCATAAAAAATGATGGGTTCATGTCCTTTGTAGGGGCATGGATGAAGCTGGAAACCATCATTCTCAGCAAACTATCGCAAGGACAAAAAACCAAACACCGCATGTTCTCACTCATAGGTGGGAATTGAACAATGGGAACACATGGACACAGGAAGGGGAACATCACACACCGGGGCCTGTTGTGGGGTGGGGGTAGTGGGGAGGGATAGCATTAGGAGATATACCTAATGCTAAATGATGAGTTAATGGGTGCAGCACACCAACATGGCACATGTACACATATGTAACAAACCTGCACATTGTGCACATGTACCCTAAACCTTAAAGTGTAATTAAAAAAATAGAATAAAAAAAAGTAAAGTCACCCAGACCAGGCACTCAATCTCTTTTGTAATTTTTAATATTTATATGTTTTCACCAGAGGTACCTTGGTTACTCTAACAACCTGCTCCTGAATGACTACTGGGTACATAACGAAATGAAGGTAGAAATAAAGATGTTCTTTGAAAACAACGAGAACAAAGACACAACATACCAGAATCTCTGGGACACATTCAAAGTAGTGTGTAGAGGCAAATTTATAGCACTAAATGCCCACAAGAGAAAGCAGGAAAGATCTCAAATTGATACCCTGACATCACAATTAAAAGAACTAGACAAGCAAGAGCAAACACATTCAAAAGCTAGAAGAAGGCAAGAAATAACTGAGATCAGAGCAGAACTGAAGGAGATAGAGACACAAGAAACTCTTCAAAAAATCAATGAAACCAGGAGCTGATTTTTTTGAAAATATCAACAAAATTGATAGACCGCTAGCAAGACTAATAAAGAAGAAAAAAGAGAAGAATCAAATAGACGCAATAAAAAATGACAAAGGGGATATCACCACTGATCCCACAGAAATACAAACTACCATCAGAGAATACTATAAACACCTCTATGCAAATAAACCAGAAAATCTAGAAATGGGTAAATTGCTCGACACATACACTCTCCCAAGACTAAACCAGGAAGAAGCTGAATCTCTGAATAGACCAATAACAGGCTCTGAAATTGAGGAAGTTTGATTTTCCATATGCATTTTAAAATTTGAATGAGAAGTTATATGAAAAAATAAAATTAAATTTTTTATTGTAATCGATTGAACGTAGAGATTAATGGGGGACATTTATAATATGAATCTTCTCATTAATATATACTGGATTTTGGGGCTCTAGCTATTTTGGATTTAACAGTTTTCTACAAAATTATTTTTAAGTACTGCATATTTTTATGATACTATAAATGTATGTTTAAAATATTTCCTCTGTTTTTATACAATGACACATTGGTTTTTTGATATTGGTATTACAGTAAAATGTCTGGATTACTTATAATAAAATTGAATATTTGTCTTTTTAGAGGATTATCTTATAAGTAGCTTACAACTGAATTTTGTTAGTTTGAAAATGTGTGTCTTTCATTGGAGAGATTTAGATTTTAATATTCACCATGATGATTGGAATATTTGGGGATATGTTTATACATTTAATTTTGTGTTATTAGTCTTGATTTTCTAGGCTTATTGATTGAGCACATGATTTTCTCACTTGATTATTTTTCTGTGCTATAATTGAAAAAGTTTTTTTCATTTTTCATTCCAGATTTAACATATTTACCAAAATAAATTGCTTGAAATCAAATATCTTTATAACTGTTTTAAATATTATAATTTCAGTTGACCCTGAACAACACTTCACTGGTCCGCTTATACATGTATTTACTTTTATCTCTCCCACCTTGAAAAAATAAGACGAACCCCTTCTCTTCCTTCTCCACCTTCTCAGACTATGCAAAGGTGGTAAGGAGGAAAACCTTTATGATGAACAATTTCTAATTAATAAATAGTAAATATCTACTACTTTTCCATATGATTTTAATAACATTTTATTTTCTCTAGCTTACTTTGTTGTAAGAATACAGTATGTAATTCATATGACATACAAAATGTCTGTTAATTGACTGTTTATGTCATCAGTAATGCTCTTGTCAACAGTAGGTTATTATTAGTTAAGTTTTTGCAGAATCAAAAGTTATACCTGGATTTTTGACATTGTAGTAGTTGGGCTTCCCTAACCCGTGAGTTGTTCAAAGGTCAAGTGTACCTTAGTATGCTCTAAATCCAGCTATCTTTTCTCATCTCAATGAGTATGCTGAATTTGTTAAGCTATATGCTACTATCTTACTTAATTTACTAAATCTACGTTATTTTAATTGCCTTATAGAATTTGTTTTAGATTCAAACCAATTTATATTATTTTCTTTGTTCATTTCTTCTCACATTTTGTAATTTCTTCTTTATGTTTCTCTTTCCTTAAGTATAAAATATAACGTTTTTAGCAAAAATAATTTTTAAATAGTCTCAGTTTTTTGTTTCTGAAAATATTTTAATTCTATCTAACACTTGAAATCTATTTTATTGGGCCTACTTTTCCAGAGTTTTAGATAATTCTTATGACATTCTGATTGTATTATTTCACAGTCTTAGAGCTTTCATGGTAGCTATTGAGAGGGTAAAAATCTATTTGATGTTTCTTTTATGTAATCAGTTTTATTCTTTCTGGTGCTTTATAATGTATCTAGGCACATATTTTAAAAACTTACACTGTCAAGATTAATTTGGCTGTGCAAAATTTGTAATTCACATTTCATATAAGTTCTGGAAATATCTTTTCTCATCCTGTCTGTATCTCAATTTTTTATAAAATCTCCCACTGAAAATCCGATTAGCAGATAAACCTTTTGTCTTTATCATCATTTTTTAAATTTTCTTCAAGAACTTTACTGCAGTGCAAGCTGAGATATGTATTATTTGTTTGCCCTACAAAGAAAAACAGAATCGATAGGCATCTACCAATCTCTAACACAATTTTCTATCTTGGTCTAGGTAAAACTGAAATTGTGGGTCACTATTGATGATCAGGTATCCCTATGGCAACTAATGACTTTCAGTCCCTCTTTGCGTCTATAAACTTGTGCTTTCTAAGGATTTTTATCTTCTGAGAATTTCATTTACTTTATTGTCTTCTGAGGTATATAAAGATACTAAAATGTATTTTTTCATTTTCCTGATTTAAAGTATAGTTCAGTTTTTCAATTTTTAAACTTAGTTCAGGCTAAGTTTTTAAATACATATAATCATCCTAATTCCTTAAAGAGAATTCCTGAGAAGGTTCTTATACATTATTGAATCTTATGAAGATGAGATGGCTGTGTGACCACAAAGATTATTTTATTGCTACAATGGATTATATATATAAATCATAAAGTGACCATGAATTTTGCTAAAATATTTCCACTATTATTTTGGCTTTAAGTCATATTTTCTTTTACAAATGAAAAAAATTTATTTTTGTCTTTTATCTTCATCAAACTGGTTATTGAAAAGCTTTAATCTTACTTTGGTATATGATTTTTCTAAGACACACTTTAGTCTTTCAAATTGTCTATGATATTTACATTACTAATGTATTAGTCTCTTCTCACCCTGCTAATAAAGACATACCTGAGACTGGGTAATTTATAAAAAATAAGGTTGAATTGATTCACAATTTAGCATTGCTGGGAGGCCTCAGGAAACTTACAATCATGGTGGAAGCTGAAGCAAACATGCCCTTCATCACATGGCAGCAGGAAAGAGAAGAATGAGGACCAAGCAAAGGTAGAAGCCCTCAGATCCTGTGAGGACTTACCATCACGAGGATAGCATGGGGGAAACCATCCCTATGATTCAATTACCTCTCACTGGGTCCCTTCCACCACATACGGGGATTATGGGAACTACACTTCAAGATGAGCTTTGGGTGGAGACACAGTCAAACCATAAAAACTAGTAAGTCTGGAGATAACATTAATTCAACTATCATGAAAAATAACTGTATATTGAATAAAACAGACAAAGATATTTTTGAAATCAACACAACTTGATTATTGTCCATTAAAAGTGTAGACGAATGCACAGAAACAAGTATAAAAATGAAAAATTACTATATGTGACAATATGTTTATAATTCAATAAAATATTTAAATATTATCGACACACACTATTTGTTTATTTACTTATTTATTTATCTGAGACATGGTCTCATTGTCACCTAGGCTAGAGTACAGTGGCACAATCTCAGATCACTGCAACTTCTGCCTCCTGGGCTCAAGTGATCCTTCCACTTCAGCCTCCAGTGTAGCTGGGACCACAGGCACACACCACCATGCTTGGCTAATTTGTTTTGTATTTTTTGTACAGAGGGTTTTTGACATGTTGCCCAGGCTGGTCTTGAGTTCCTTTGCTCAAGCAATCCACCTGCCTTAGCCTCCCAAAGTGCAACACATACTTTATAATAAGACAAACACATATTTTGGTAGAGAATGAAGAAAGAATAGCTAATAATTGCAGAATAAAATATTGGCTAGCAAGGCAAGAAAAAAGCAGAAGAGCTTGAAAATAGATTAATTATATTGATTTTCCTTAGGCTCATAGAAGATTTTAAATAAGATTAATAAAGTAAAACCCACAAGAGAGTTTCCTGAGTGTCTTTTGGTCCTCAGCCTTTTGTAGTCACAAGTTCCTTTCCTTTTTAAGCAAAATTGCTCAAAGTTCAGCATGCTCCTATGATTCTTAAGACTTCTTCCCCCAATCGTTTTTCTATAGGCTGAATGCCATCCCTATTCCTTCACTTCCCCAAAGTATTACCAACAAAAGGCTACTATATACGGGAAAATACAGGGGGGTTATACAACATAGAACATGGACAGTATATTCTAAAGAGCACTCTTCTTTTTTTCACTATAGCTGTTAGAATCCAAAATCCTAAAACATTATTATTTTGTGTATAAAGAAGTTTAGTCTCCATGCCTATCTACAATCTCCTTAAACTGTCCTGGTTAACAAAAGGCCATCTTATAGATATATGCCTTTTGGTAGAAAAAAAAAAAAAACACAGTTGTTTTACCTTTGTTTGCTTGTTTATTTTGAGGAAGACTTCCTCTTACGCATAGTCTCTCATGTATAAGTATAGTGTATAAATATTCATTCTTTTCTAGTCCTTTGTACAATTACAGGAATTATGTGGTGTGTGAGTGTGAATGTGTGTATATTATAATTTTTCCTTTTCCAAGTATGTGAAGCTAATTCAACATGTGGAAATTCCTCAGTATATAATTTTCTACCTATTATTTGTGTACAACATAATATAATTGTCAGAAGAATCCAGTGCTTTTACTGTATTTTTTTAAATAGTAAATAATCTACACTAATGTGTAATCAACAAAGCCTTTGTTAACATCCTAAGTATTTGCAGATCTTATGTGTCATGACCAATAGTCAGTTTTTGTAATAAGAAAGACTAGTATTTAGTCCAGTGTGGATAATTTAACAGATTACTGACTTATTATGGAGTTCATAACATAGACTTCTATAATTGCATATAATACCAAATCATCAGATTTAAATGTGCACAAAATATAAACAAAAATATCTTATCAAATTATTTTATAAGTATAGACAATGCCTTTTTTATAAAAATTACATGTTTGCATTATTCATAATTATTTAACTATGTATACTGTGCATTCAACAAAATTTCATGCTTATAAGAATGTATAATTTCATTTTACGTTAATTAATGAACATATTTCAGGGCAGTGGACCAAGAGTTGGATGATATATACAGTTAAATCAGACATGCATCTTATTTTTTCAAGATAACTATAATTTAATAGAGTAGATAAACTATACATGCACCTTAATAACTACCATCCAATATCAAAGGTAGATGAAAAACTGTTTGTAGGGTAAGGACACACCAGAGCACAAGTCCAAAGCATAACAAATAGGCTATCTAAGTCCTGACATATTTATGGATGACAAAAGGGTTATAACAGCATTTTCCTATTGAGACAAAAAATACCTTATACAATTCTATATTTGTATATACAGAGAAAACATTTTACTATTTCATAAGAAAACATTTGAGTTATAAATTAATTATTCTGACATGTTTGGAAATAACTAGGAAAAATAATTGCTGAAAATATACTCCTTCCTATAACGGTGGTATAAAATATGTATTTTAATCATCAACAGATTTAAGAAACTGTTCCAGACAAGAATTTGAAATACAAATCTCTCACACCGCTGGCAGTTATGGCGCCTTATCTCCCTAAAGCAGTGCCATCATAGGTAAATGAAGAAAACGGGCTTTTTTATGTTTTAGATTAACCACAAGAGGGAACTCATAGAGACCTGTTAATGTAAGTAAAACATATTAACAATGATAAAAAATGTTATTCTGCAGAGTTCAAACAAAGTTCAGTATCTGTTATTATGTTTTAGTCCTATGATGCTTGAAAGTAAGTTTTGAAGAAAACCAATTACTTTCCTTACAATTCCTGAACTCATTTCATAACTATTAAAGATTTTTGTGTCTTATTATAATATTTGGTTATATAATTAATTATACTTTTTAATAAGGCAAGGAATGGAGATCCAGTAACAGACAAAGTTTTGAACTGACTATGAACTTTTTACACTACAATGTCACTCTGGAATCTTGGACATCCTTTAACTCATCTGTACATGATTCTCTTTTCACTAATCTCAGAGGAATGACAAGAAATATATTAATTTGTTAATGTTCACAATACTTTTCAAAAAATGCTTCAATGTCTGTAAATAGTGTATGATAAATCCAGAAAGAAATAGTATAATTGTATTATAATATAGGCACTTTAAGTTTTACAGCAAATTTGGCCCTGGAAAGAGATTAAAAGGGATCATTTCCCCTCCAAATGTAGTTAGAATAATAAGCAAGATTGAATCTGAAGGTGTCTTATATTTTGACATTTCTTTCCTCTAGGACAATCATTATTTCAAATGAAAGGGGAGATTTAAGGTTGCAAATGAAATGAAGGTTGCTAATCAACTAATTATAAATCATAGCGAGATTATTCTGGATTATCTAGGGAAGCCCAATATAATCACAGTTCTCCTTAAACTGTAAGTGGGAGGCAAAAGAAGAGAAACAAGAATATTTGACCATGGTCACAGAAATTAGATATTTTCTGGCTCTGAAGATGGAGAAAGAGGCTCATAACCCAGTGAATGCAGAATGCAGGTAGACTATAGAAAATGGACAAGACAAAAAAAAACCTTCAAAAAGGAATACAGCTTTTCTAAGACCTTGAATTTGTTCCTGGAGAACCACATCAGACTTCTGACCTACAGAACTGTGAAATATTAAATTTATGTTGTCCTAAGCCACTAAGTTTGTGGCAATTTGCTATAACAGCTAGAGGAAACTACTACAGATTTTGGTACCTGGAAGTGGAATGGAATAAATACCTAAAAAATATGGATGTGGCATTAGAATTCAGCAGTGGAAAGAAGCTGGAAGAAGTCTGAGGAGCATGATATTAAAAGCCTAAACTGCTTTGAGCAAATTTTTAGTAGTAACATGGATATTAAAAACTCTGCTACGGAAGATATAGAAGAAAATGAGTGTCATGGCAGAGCAAACATATATTGCTTTAGATAATGCTTAAATAATAATTGACTGTAGAAATATGGACATTAAGGGAACTGCTGGTGAAGGTTCAGAAGGAAATGCAAAATATGTTTGTAGAAATTTGAGTAGAAGGGATCATTGTTATGTACTGATAGAAAGCTTAGTAGAATTACTTACCACAGTTATATGAAAAGCAGGACTTGCCTATGAGGAAAAATGACTTTTAACTGAAAAGATGTCAAGAAAAGTGTGAAAGGTACAGCCTGGTTTCTTCTTACTGCTCATAATAAAATGATGGAGGAAGTAGATAAACAGAAGGACTGTTAAACGAAAAGGAAGCAAAACTTGATGATCTGGCAAATTCTCAGCCTTCCCAGATGACAAAAGACAAAAATTGGATTTACTCTTAGGAAATAAATACTCAGGATGTGATGGTACAACCTATTGTCCAATCAATAGTTGAGATGGTCAGTTAGAACACAAGTCAAATGAAAGCAGCAATCAAACCTTTATTCACATACTGTTAGGTTGAAAATAAGAGCAATATATAGGCACTAGCTTGCTAATATTCCATTTTTCCCACAAAATAGTGCTTATAGTGAGGTAAGTGGATACAGAACAGACAAGGAGAATCACCTCATTATCAAAGAGCCCTGAAAAAAAAAGAGTTCTTGGCCTATTTTTGAAGTGCTGGGCTTGGATGTGGGAAGAGAAGGCAAAGATAGGAGAGGAAAAAGTACTGAGTCAAAGTTGAGAAAAGTGCCTCAGTCAAAGCCTCCAATAATCAAATATCAACAGTGTTCAGGAATTTCCTCAGCCAAGGCTCCTACTGATAAGGAGGCTTCTGAATAGAGGCACTGGGGTTCGAATGCAGAGATGCACATGAGCATGGTTGACTTGAGGAAAAGGGGCTCACAGTTGAGTACATGACTTTGACTCTCTCCAGAAAACTGGAATGTATTGATTGTTCACAAAGTCTTGTGTGAGAGGACAGCCTACTCTCATGAGGCCTGCCAGACAAAGCCCTGTAACTGCCTGTACTGGGACCCAAAATATCTTATGTAGGATATTGGGCTGTAATCAGCCCCACGGGATGAAAGGATCCCATTTAGGACTCATCACAGCACAGACATTCCCTGACTGTGAGATTCAGGCCAGGCAACTGCCCCTAGTTTAGAAGTTGTGAGGAAGAGATGAACACAGCTGGCCTGACTGCTATCTTTTGATAGGCCTGATTCCAAGATTGGCCTTTGGTTGGCCTTTGGAAATTTGGATTTCAGGAAGGTTCTCACCACTCCAACTGATAAAGAGTGGCTAATTGTCCCTAAACTGTACAAACAATGTGGTTTCTTCTCAACACTTGCTTTCCTTCTGGGAATCTGGAATTTTGGTACATGCTAGGCACAGAATGACTAAGTGACTTGTTCTCAATAAAATCCCTGAGCACTGGGTCTTAATTCCTCAGAAAGATCAAAAGTTCAAAATATGTAGTCACAGAAAAGGCAATTTGAAGAGATTAAGTGTGTGATTCATTGATCCTCTAAATCATCTCAGCTGAAGCCACAAGTAGCCATGGGGTTATCTAAGAAAGATCCGTCTTGTCTAATAGAGTAAATTCCCCTGACACTCAGGAGAGCCACAAAATTCTTGAGAATTGTATGCCAGCAGAAATGCTGTCATTATGAACCTGAATGGACTGAAAGAATATAAAATGAAGAAATGTTGTTACACTCCCAAAAGTGTAAAGGCAGGAAAGTCTGGTAATACTATTCAGCTGCAAACATGGGATACCTTTCAGGAAAAAGAAAAAAATGGCCTGCAGAGTGGAGTCATGGATCCCCAAGGGCAGAGCAGCACCACATCATCCCCAGGCCTTGAAACCAAAAGGGGTTTGCCCAGCTAGATTTCTATAATTCTTGAAACTAGTGATTCCTTTTTCCTTCCATTTTCTCAGGTTCTGATAGGGAACATCTATCCTATTCCTTTCTCACCATTGTATTTTAGGAGCAGATAGCTTGTTTTCTAGTTTTTCAGATTTACAAGTAAAAAAGAATTTTGCTCCAGGATGAATTCTATCCAAAACCTCACCCAAACCCAATTTAGATGATTTAGATAATGAAATTCAGGACATTTTAACTGATGAGAATAAAGACTAGTGTTTGGACTTTGAGTTTATACTCTAGTGAGTAAAGACTTTTTGGAGACCTTAGTGAAGATGAATATATTTTACATGTGACATGGACATGAACCTTTGGAGTCGAGAGGGCATATTGTGATAGGTACAGTAATGCTTCTACTCACTCCCCAAAAAAGATGTTCACACCCTAATCCTTGGAACATGTACATATGATAAATTTTATGGGGAAGATGGAATTAAGGTTGCAAATAAGCTGATCTTAATTAAGGAGATTTTTCTACATTAGGAGGGCTCAATATAATCGCAGAGTATTTAAAAATGGAAAAGGGAGGCAGAAGAGGAGAGTCAGAGAACATGTAAATATGTAAATATGATAAATTTTATGGTGAATATGGAATTAAGGTTGCAAATAAGCTGATCTTAATTAAGGAGATTTTTCTACATTAGGAGGGCTCAACATAATCGCAGAGGATTTAAAAATGGAAAAGGGAGGCAGAAGAGGAGAGTCAGAGAAAGCCGTGACTGTATGGGAATAATCAGAAAGATGCAAAGTTGCTGGCTTTGAAGATGGAGGAAGGAGACCACGAATACAGGTAAGCTCTAGAAGACAGAAAAATCAAGAAAACGGATTCTTCCCTAGAACCTTCAGGAAAGAATGCAGCTCTGAGTACGTGTTGATTTTAGCTCAGTGAGATCTATGTGCAACTTCTAACCCACGAACTGTAAAATCATGAATTTCTGTTGTTTTAAGTCAGTTTGTGGTAATTTATAACTATAATTAAAGAAACAGAAAAGTAATACGGATTCTAAAAGACTAGATTTATTATTCTTAATCAAACTGTGTTTACAGTTTAGTCAAAAATACTACTATCCCATTGAATTAACCCAACTTAATGTGTGACTTTTATTTCTTATGCATTAATTATCCATTTTTAAAAAATCCCTCCCCACAAGGTCGACCTACCTCTATTATGAAAATCTTTTGAATAAAAGCCTAAGTCTAATTGAAATCACCATTTGCATCTTTAGAATACCAAATCATTTAAGATATCCATGTAGATATCATTTTGCTCTATACTGTATCTATAAAATTGCACAGAAGGAAATAAATGATATAGACTCTTTGAACAACAGGATTGAATAAGCCTGTAAAGGCCAGGATATCTAACAACATCTTTCATGGTTTTATCCTTTCCTTAGCATCCCTTTCAATTTGTTCCTAGTCTCTTTTGTAACATTCTACATTCTGAAGCATCTTATTCTATCCCTGGATTCTTCAAATCAATGAAATTTTTTTTATTGTTGTTGCCTGTAGCTGCCATAGTGTTAAAAGTATGATTAGCTCATCATTTTCAGTGCAAAAACCATTAGCTGAGAAGCAATGCCTTATTTTTAATAGAGAATAGATGAATTTTAGAACATTTTTGTTCTCTTGGCCTTCTACTCAAGCCTTTTGTAAATGATTCTGCCACACTGAGACTTGGCACTTCCTGCTTCTGTCCATCTGTTATAGTGGAATTTTGCCGGTTTTTTAAATGTGATAAGACAACTACACTTGAACATAAGTGCCAGCAAAACATAGACACAATTTTTACGTCTGCATAGCATTTCTAACACTACCCTTTGGGCAATATGCCATGAAGTCTGTGGCAGATTTGGTCTTCAATGGGGGGAATATCTGTTTCAAACTCCATGTTCTGCAGAATTACATGTTTTGTTCATGTCAGATTTTATTTTGATCCTACGCCATGTTCAGCAAAGGGGAAAAAAATGAATCACTATTGGCATTGTTAGAGATCCATCTTCCATATAAAGATACAGAAATCAAATCAAATGTTACATGTGAAAGTAGAATGAACCACTCAGATGTGAGGCATTATCATTTTATAACTAACACATATTATTGTGCTTCATACAATAAAATGAATAAATAAGTTATTATAAAATGTTTCCCTGTGTTTTCATTTTGAATAACTGTTTTTGAATTATTTGGCATAGGAAATAATATTCTAAAGAATAGAATATGTTCTTTAACATTCAAAGATTAACTTGAGTATTTGGCAATTCTGCATTTACAAAGCAAAGTGACTACTATGTGCATAAGAAGTTTAGCATGCACAGAGCAGGGAGCAGTTGCTACAGAATAAGCTAGAACATGCTTAATATTTGTTTTTCCTCATTTCCTAAACTGTTAGAAAAACACTGAATGCTGAATGAATATTTAGGCTAATGATAAAATAAAAATAGGTTAAAAATTATACATGAAGAACAAAGCATGTATTTATAATATTTATATGATAAACACATTTTATATAGTACACATACATCTTTCTCATATTTTTATTTTCTTAGGTAGGCTAATGTATACTAAAAGTGAAATAGGCAATTTTCAGTTGAATATAGTTTTCAGCAACAATGAACGTGATGTTTTAATCCTAAACCAAAATAACAGGGACTAAGTCGGTGAGATAAAAGAATATTTTTATAATCTAAAGTGATTGGCTTTATTCACCATATATTTGTAAAATAATCCATCTTAACTTCTAAGACTTTTAAACTTGTACATTAAATTTCCTTTATGACCTTTCTAAAGAGTCAAGAAGAAAAGGGAAACAGGCATTTTATTTAGTTTTCAACATCATTCATTCATCTTTGTATTGGTAATACATTCTCCTAGCTCATAATCTAAAAGGACACAAAGGAAATTATTTTTCTCACTTTTGGCAAATTCACTCAGTTCTCCCCAGAGGTAACTAGCATTATCAGTTTCTCATATATCTTTCCCAGGGATAATTTTAATTGTATACTTGTTATATATATATATATGTATGTGAGTGTGTGTGTATAATGGGCTTGTGTGTATATATATTATATATCTTATCACTTTGCAAACAAATAAGAGCATAAAATGTACAATATTCTTGTATTGTCCATCTAACAGTATATCAGTTCATGAGAAGCTTCCATATTCATTATAGTAGCTATCAGATATTTATGTATAAATGCAAGTCTATTTTGTTTATAATTAGTTAAATAGTATTTGATAAATATGTGGTTTTCAATATATTATCTCATACAATTTTTAATAATTCTATGAAAGAATAACCATTTCATTTTACACATAAGTATTTCAAAAATCAGAGTTAAGTAATACTTGGTTATGGGACTGGGATTATCTAGGCCCAAATCCCAAGATATGACATATATCCTAATCCATTTCTGTCTAAGCTCAATTTCATGCCATTATCTGTTTCAACATGATAAAACTGTGCCTTGACTTTTCAAATTTTCATCAGTGTTTCAATAATTATTTATATTTTAAATAATTATTTAATAAAAGTAGAGGTTGAACAAAACAGTAAAACTGAACTGGTTGAGCTATGGCAAAAATTCAAAGTAAATAGTTTTTTTTTTTTTTTTTTTATCTTGTCAGTTAAATGAGCCATGCTAGAGAAAATACAGAGAAACTACTCTTGAACATTGATGTCAAGACTATGTTTGTGGAAGACAGTGTGGCGATTCCGCAAAGACCTAAAGACAGAAGTACCATTCAACCCAGCAATCTCATTACTGGGAATATACCCAAAGGAAAATAAGTCATTCCATTATAAAGACACATGCACAAATATGCTCACTGCAGCACTATTTGCAATAGCAAAGACATGGAATCAACCTAAATGCCCATCAATAATAGACTGAATAAAGAAAATGAGGTACATATACACCCTGGAGTACTATGTAGCCATAGAAAAGAACAAGATCATGTCCTTCTTTGGGACACAGAGTTGTGATGAAATAATCTGTACAATAAACCGCCATGACCCAAGTTTACCAACGTAACAAAGCTGCTCTTGTACCCCTGAACTTAAGATAGAAGTTAAAAAAAAAAGACTATGTGAACTATTTCAGTGAAATAACATTCAAAAAAGTGAAAAAAACCCACAGAAATAAAACCTTCATATACCTCTTTTATCTTATGGAAAATATTATTTGCTATTGAATTTCTTTTATTACCCTCTATTTTCTAAAGCTGTTTTTCTCCTCTCTCTAAGCATCAAAAAGTACTAAAATATATGCTTAGCTCCCATTCAACAGTATTCACTGCCCTCAAATTCTTTATTTAATAAAATGATTTAACTAAATTGTGACTAAGGAGTAAATGGCTGACCTCCAAATCTTCTAGAATAAAGATATAATAATAGAGAATGAAGAAGTACTAAAAGTAGAGGCATTTCGGAAGTCTATTTATTTCTTATGCTTGTGGTAGTCTTCCCTTTTGTTATCAGCTGAGCTCACAGTTTTCTCTCTTCTCTAAGGACGACAAAATAAAAAAGTGTGCCTTTAGAGATGACGCTTATATTATGTGACTGCTACCATGGCCAGAGTAGTTAGATCTAATCATAGTTCCCTGACATAAGATTGAGCCAATCAGCTTCTTTATAAGAGGAATTTAAAATCAATCTCGAATTGGAAGAAAAAAGTCATCTTGTGGTTCCACAGAAACAGCAGAGTATGGGAGTCTGTGGACATCTGCTGAGCTCCCACTGAGTCTTTTATTTCCTATATTTTTATTGTTTGACTTTCTTTCTTTAAGTTTCCATTAATTATCCTCCCCATTTCTCGGTATTATTGTTTACTTTAAGCATTGATGTGTCATTTTTAAAAAATTTATTCAACAAATATTTAATATGAATTTTGAACTTCAATATGCTTCATCCTATTTTACGCACTGGGGATTTTTCAACAAAACCCCAACATGATTTTACACTTGTTGAACTTGCATTTTAAGAAAGACTGAGAGCAACAAGAAAAAAAATATATTATAATTTCATGTAATGATAAGTGATATGGAGAAAAAAATCTAACATAATATAGAAAGAGAGGAAGTTGGGAAGAAAGATTATTTCAGACAGGAAACAGAGCCTGTTCATGGAGAAGTCATTGCTCAGACTTAAATGATAGAAGAAGTGAGATGATAAACCTTAGGACGTTCAAGGGAAATAATATTCTAATGGGGCAGACAAGCATCTTCAAAGATCCTCATAAAGAACTACACGTTGGTGTGTTTAAAAAAATGTATTGAGGAAGGAGGAATGTGGTAGGACAGGAGAAAAGGCAGTCAGGTGACAATATCTGAAATAGAGTAAATTTTTACAAATTAATTTACTCTTGGTGATTTACTTTCTTGATTTAAAAATAAAGATTCAGTGACTTCGTGGGTGTGTTGATGTGAGATAACATATTAAAATCACATAGCATATTGTTCCATATATAGTATTTGCTTTTCTTCCCTTTGTTTATTATGTTCTTGTTTAAATATTAAAGTTGAGAGAAACTCCTACACTATTATTATTATAGATTTAGGAATATATATTTGATAAGGCTGTTCAAAATGATAGAAAGACAAAAACTATGATTACAGTTACGTTATTTGAAACAGTGCTTGATTTTCCTTGTGCTGATAGTATAATGGTGTCTTCTATACACAAATATAATTAATGCACCTCATCTGACATTAATAGACAATATACTTTTAGTGATATAGTTTGAATTTAATAGTTGAACTGTGTCATTTATCTTTTCTTTTTGATCTTTCTTTTATTGACCATGTACTGAGAGTTTACAGTATGCTAGAACTTTTCTTTGAATAACGTCTAACCAAACCACCATTTACAATTCCAAAGAGGCAGAGAGGTTGAATTCTGCCCTCATCAGCCTAAATTTAAATCTGGTTGTGTCTGATTCTAAACTCATGTTATTTGCACTACACCATCCTGTCAACAATTATCACAAATAGCATCTTTTGAATATTAACTGGATGGGTTTGCATATGTTGCTTCTGAGAAGGAGCAGGTTTTTCTATTTAACATAGCTTCCCTAGGCATAGACAATACCTTGCCCTCAAATAGGTAATACAGAAACTTGAATGAAAAATGGATGAATTAATAAAACTAACAGACAACAACTGCCCAAAGTATTTCTGGTGTTACAAAGGGCAGAAACAAATATTTTTCAAGCCTAGTTTAAAAAGACATAAAATGTCAAAGCAAATATTAATGCACCAAATTCTAATTAATTGTAGATTTGAGTTCAAACATTTGGAGAGGTTTGCCTTTTAAAAGATAATCATTTATAAATCTTACTGTTTTGCCATCCGGTGACATCTTGTAATGCTTATATATATCACGACATGTTAAAGAAAAGTAATTCCCTTATATAATGACATGTTAAAGAAAAGTAACTGCCTTATATAATGATATGTTAAAGAAAAGTAATGACATGTTAAAGGATGATGTTTAGGCTTCACTATTGCAGTTGGGGGTGGCATTTATAAATATGGATTATTTGCAAATAGATTTATTTCATATTTTATTCTTTACTTGATACATCAAAAAAAAAGAAGAATGTGTATTTATATCCTTTTACTTTCCTGTCTTGCATAGCTTGATGGAAAATGAATTATTTTATGCCTGGTTAGAGATCATTGCAGTGTCTTCTCTCCATGGTTTAGCTGTAATTGTCAAATATTAAAGTAATCTGCAGTAGAACATGTTCATTTACGTAAGGATGAAGTAAGGCTATTTTCAGTGATGTTACCTGAGGTTCTCTGAATTTCTCTGGATACTCTGTCACAGCACAGGGCTCCTTCTTCTCAAAAGATGGTGTATTCTCTGAGTTCCAGCTTGACATCTGGCAAGTAAATACATTGGCTGGTCACTGCAGTCCTGTCAAGAATAATTAATTTTGTAATTCTCTTGGTCTTCTACAACAATAAAATAGTGAAAGTTTTTCACTAATCACATGGAAAAAATACTAAAAGATGAAAGCAGTAATATAATCCACAGTATTTCTCAAAGCCCACTGCCCAGTTAATACCAAATTCTTTATTCTCAGAATCATAATTTCAACAAAAGAAGAAAGCAGTGCTAGGTCTACATGTATTCCATGTGTGTATGTATGTGTGTGTATGTATGCTTATGTGTGTGTGTATGTGTTTGTGTGTGTGTGTGTGTGTGTAAGGCAACTGTTACTTCAAGAGTGGTGATGAGCAATAATTTAATTCATTTCTTCAGTTGTTTAAATATGAAAGATTTGTTATCTGTTTTGTTCTAATTCTTTAATTAAATGTTACCTTCCCTTGCTGTAAAAATTATTTTAAATCTTTCGAAGTGCTTTGCTTTTACAAAATTTTATATATAAATATTATATATATAATATATACATATATAAAAATATTATGTATAAATATATATATATAATATATAAATATATATAAATATATAAATATTATATATAAATATATAAATATTATATATAAATATATAAATATTATATATAAATATATAATATATAAATATATATAAATATTATATATAAATATATATAATGTATGAATATATATAAATATTATATATAAATATATATAATATATAAATATATATAAATATATATAATATATAAATATATATAAATATATAATATATAAATATATATAATATATAAATATATATAATTATATATAAATATATGTAATATATAAATATATATAAATATATATAAATATATAAATATATAAAATTTATATTTATATATAAATATATAATAATATAAATATAAATATATAAATAATATAATATATAAATTATATATAATATATAAATATATAATATATGTAATATATAATATATATTATACATAATATACATAATATATACTATATATACTATATATAATATATAAGATATATTATATTATATAATATATAAGATATATTATATTATATAATATATAAGATATATTATATTATATAATATATATATCAAATTCCCTGGTGACAATGCATCAGTACTTGAAAATATCACATTTTAAGAGTTCTGAAAATTAAGTGAAATAATTTATATAATACACATTGCAAAACATACAGTAGCCATTCAATAAGTGTAATCTATCCCCCTTCCATCTATCTGGCATTCTTTGAGTAGGAAAAATATTACCAGCTTTGTAATAAGAACCATTTTCATATTAAAACTACTTAATAAAAATAAAATAATTTCATTAATTTAATAAAAATATCAACTTTTATGGAGTTAAAATTAAATGAGATTGCACATACATAGAATATATAGTATATACCTCATTTAATTATATATATTCTGTATATAGAATATATAAATTTAAATGAGACTAAATATATGGAATATTAAAAATCTATACATTCTATATTCTGTACATAGAGAATTCTATATAATTCTATATTCTATATATATTCTATATAATATATAGACTATATTATATAATATATAGTATATAGAATTTTAATAATTTAATATTTTAATACATTAATATATATTAATAATTTTATATGTTTTAATTATATATCAATATTTTATTATATTCATATATTCTCTATGCTCTTATAAACTGTGATTGTCATCATTATTTCACACAGGGAAAGCTACCAAGGAAAAAGGTATCCTTTGATCACACAACCAGCAAGTGGTAAAGCTAGGATTTGAACCCAAGCTATGTCTCAGTTCTAACCACTTTACTGTTATTTTCTTGAAGCCAAATATAGTATTTGTTTAGAAAAAATTCCTAATAACCTTATTTAAAGAAAAATTTACACCTCAAAGGGACCAATAGATTATAGAGCTCCATGGTTTAAGATAAAAAAGAAAAGTACCACAATTGTTGTTGAAGAAGAAGATGACAGAGAAAAGAGAAGGAAGCTGGGCCTGAGCTGTGTCTGGAATGAGCAAGGCTTTACTATATTCTGATGCTTCCAAACCTCCATTTCTTTTATCAGAAATATATAACAATCATAAGTATCTTGATGAAAAATAATTCTTGGAGAAATCACTAAAGGTTAAAGAGCCTTTGGCAGTTAGATTTCTGTTAATTAGACATTTGTCTGCCTTCTCTCCATCAGCTTCGCAAGGCTAAGAGTTGGTCTATGCTCAGGAGAAGTTACATGATTTATTTTTATATGACTTCTAATCCATCTGGCCCTAAGAGTTTATCATCATAAAACTAAAGATATTCTTTAAACTTTTGTTCAAGTGCATAATATATTTTTATGTCTCTAATGAGAAATTACCTGCCATATGATTAAGGAACTTGTTTGTGAACTAAACCAAAAATGCAAAAATAATAGAATATTCTATGTATGTAAATACAAAGTTATTTATTACCAATGTATAAATATTTTGGAATCATTGGTTTCTTAACTATTTTAGAAGTTATTTCCTGTAGTTTGCATACTGTTTAGTTTAAGAATCCCCATAACTAGCAGACATTTGTTTAAATGAGCATATCCAACTACACAATAGGTAGAAATAGCCTAAATCTTATTAACTCTAGTGATTGGTCTCATAACCATTTCAATGGAAAAGGCATGTTGCTTTCAAATTTTATCCAATATATTAAGTCTCTTTGGTTGCATAAAAAAAGACAAAGTAACCCTGAACTATAACATATTCCAAAAATCTGGTGCTTCATGAAGTGAGAAATTATGGGCCTGGGTTTTTATAAAATTTGAAAGGTCAAAAGGGTAAGCAGATGGCTAGCTGTAGAATTTATTGCACATTAAGCAATTGTGTTGATGTGCCAGGCAAAGTCCTGGAAGCTTATGAGACTGTAAAATTCAATGACCCTGTATTAGACTGAGGGTTCAGCTCATGATACACATGCAATTTTAGAGATCACATCTATCACTGGTTTATTATCTGTCAGAAACTCACACCATTCAACACAATTAATATCCTGCACTGTAGTTTTTACTATTGCTCTTTTTTTAACCTCTTTTTTTTCCATCTTGGTATTTGATGCTTCTTTTACAATATTACTAAGTTCAGGATAATCAAGTGACAGCTCAGCAATGCTAAATGATTTTCCAGTAACTTTTCAGTATTCATAAGTAATAAAATTTTATAAGGGTTATAAAGAATTTAGATACTCAATCCCACAGACTGTCATCAATGTACATGTGTAATACTATTGTCATTAGTTGCAGCTTTGGAATACAGAGAACAGCAGTCTTTTTTCATAACTATATAAAATACTTAAATTTCCTTTCTTAAAAAAAGTTAATCCTAAGAAGGTGATCTAGGGTAGTATAGTTGCAGACTCCTTCTCTAATCAAGCACAAACAAACAAAATTGTCAAAGACAAGTATCTTGCACATCTAAAAAAGTGCTTTCTGGAGACTTGTTTTTAATGTGATACTAACAAAAATTTACGAGTATACTATGAGATAGCATGCCATAGTGCTCCACGTCAGATATTTTTAGTGGATGATGACTAATAACTTAATATTTACTCAATGTCAGATGTGGAATAGGAATTACTACAGCCTCAAATATCTTATAAAACTTTACCCTCCCTTCTGAGTTTCCAAACCTCTGTATTTTTGGTTTTTAAGAATATTATATGAATGACCATAATTCTATTAAGTATACATTCAAAAATTCAAATTATTTGTAATTCTAAATAACAATCTGACTAAACCATAGTTAATCATTATATTCATTTAAGTAAAATATATTAATTTTTGATGCATTTAATTCTGTTTAATTGTACCTCTGTATTTTTGGCATACTTAGCTAGGCCATCTTTACTGTTTCCAAAAAAACCAAGTGATAATATTCCTACTCCACATGTTTTAGACGAAACACTACAAACATCAAAAATCATACTCAAAAGAACTTTTCCCCATATATACCTTCATTCAATAATCTAATTGTAGGGTTTATTTAGTGTAAAGGACTTTGTTAAAGTCATGTTTACTCCTCCTCAGTTCCATGGGACATTAATACAAGACAGGATATTTGCTTTAATACATATGTTTACCTGTACATTAAATTAATTTTAGAAGTAATTTATTTCAGGTTATAGAGGAAACTACTTTTTTTTTAATAACAGGCTGTCTTGTTTCATAAGATGTCTCGCTGAAGGAGATAGTCTTTGAAAATGTTATTTATTTATTTTTTGAATTGACATGTTGTAGTTGTACATATTTAAGGGGTACAATTTGATGTTCGGATACATCAAAATATCAGTGATCAAGTTGTATAATGATCCAATTAGGGTAGTTAGAGTATCCAAAACCTCATACATTTTATCATTTATTTGTGTTGAGCATTTAAATGCCTTAGAGCTATTTTGTAATATACCATAGTTTACTCTCTCTTGTATCACAGAACAACAGAATTTAGTCCTGTTATCTAATTACTTTTTACACATTTACCAGCCCCCAACCCCCAATCTCCTCCTCAGTCCCTAGTAACCACTTTTCTACTCTCAGCTTCTCTGATATCAACTTTTTTTATATTCTACATATGAGTGAGATTGTGTGATATTTATCTTTCTGTGTCTTGTTTTACTTAACATGAAGTCCTCCAGGTTCATCCATGTTGTCACAAATTACAGGATTTCATTTTTTTGTCCTAATAGTATTCCATCATGTATAGACCACACTTTTTTTACACACTGAATTATTTATTTGGTTGATGCAGAAGTAACTGCAGCTTTTGCCATTGAATGTAATGGCAAAATCCGCAATTAATTTTGCAGCAACCCAGTATCAGGGCATGAAATCCTAGTATGTGAACTTTTCTTAAATTTAATACCAAAAACAATTTTTTGACTGTATAAAAGGGTTGGTGTGATAGAAAGTGAAAAGGAACACCAGGGTGTGTTCCTCACTAAAATCACTTTACTCTCCAAAACTAAGTTGCACCTTCTCTATATATAAAAATTTGGGGACTATCGGTTATTTCCAAATAGTTCTCTAGTGGGTAGGCTCCAGTGAGAAATACTTTTGTTTGGAGACAAATCTGAATTTCAAATCTAGCTTAATTTCTTTATCTGTATCATTCATAATGTGACATCTTCCATGAAACATTGCTATGAAATAAATTTATCAATAATCTACTTTAGCTTATGACATATAGATGATGCTATTACTAAATGCTCATTTCTTCAACTTTGTTCTTCTTTCCTCTGGCTCTTCCTTCTTATTCTAAGTTTCAATCATTTATCTTAAGAGATTTTATACTCAGGTCTACAAAAGTTCTTGCAGTTAGAAAATTATTGTAGTATGAAAATTCATTTGAGAAGCACATATATGGTGTTAAATCAGTTCAATATTGAGAACTATACTAAGATGTATCTTTGCAAGTTTTGAAAAGAATACATATGACCTTGAAACAAACTGGAAAATAATGCCTAGAGATAGGCATAGCCTTAACTACAAGAAATTACATTTTCACATCAAACAATATTCTGAGATTCAGTGGAAATTTTAAATTGTCTAATAATCAATGGAAAACATAAAAATGTCCCTAGCATTATCTTTATAAACTGGGCCACCCTTTGACAAACTCATGTAAGACAGCCAAAATTCAAACTGATTTATGTTTTAAATATCTAAATTTAAATAAGAGTTGTGTATAATAAACATGAAAGAAGCAGGAGTCCATAAAGTTCCAAGTCTTTATCATTGTACAGAAAATGTACTTAAATATTTTATGTTTTTATCAAGTTTAAATGCCTTTGAAAAGTGAAGGAGAAAAGAAAAAATAAATATAAAAAAATAAATATATATAAAGAAAAAAATATATATATACCTCAACCAGAAAAGGCAAATTTCAATATAATGATCAAATTTGGTAGGAGTGGCAGAATCTTTAAGTAGAAAAGGACCAGATAATATGTAAATCCAGATTCTTAGGTGTTGAACTATATGAATCTGTCATCTGTGTTATAGACTATTTGACAACAACTCTATAAATGGATTTTGTGTGAATACCAATGCCACATACATGAATCTGGTAAGCATCCCAGTCAACAGTCCTTATCTGTATTAACTGCAAGCATACTGAAGAAGGGACTCACAAAATTACTTGGGAAGGTATAATGGCTTTGTTGATTCATAGTAAGAAAAATTTATCTGGATGTTTGCAGGTTCCAGTTTCATGCAAGGCCAAAAATATCTGGTCTTCAGTAATCTCAAGTAATGAGGCTTGAAACCTTTTCTTTGTGAGTAAATACCTTCTAATTCAGGAAAGTTTAGAATTAAGTCTAGAGTCTAGTTTGAAAAAAAATCATAATATTTATTGTTTGTAATAAGAAGCAATTATCAAATTGAAACTCCATAAATTTTATGTACTATTAGAGCATTTAAGAAAATTTTAATTTATCTATATTTATATATTTAATTTATTAAACATTAATGAATATTTTAATTCAGAAATGTTTTGTTTGCTAAGTCAGACAGTTGAAGTACTTATGAAATAAATAAGATATATTAAATTTTTAAATGCAGTTAAAATATTTGAAGATTTTTAATTAAGTTGGTAAATGGGATCAAATATTACTCAAAGCCAACCAAAATTGATTATTAATACTAAATGTTAATGCTAAATGTATAAACAGGATAATAAAATCTGCCTGCTGAATTTAAGGCTTAACCATTTCTGTTATAACTTTAATGATTTAAATCTTAATATTGAATAAAAGTGATCTTCTCAAGAGTATTTTAAATATACAAAAACCACTGCTGAAAAATCCAAAATCTTTACAGAAATGAAAAGACCTTTTCTATCACTTCCCACCGTAGCATTTTGAGAAAATCACTTTATTTTACTCAACCTCAGACATGAAATCTATAAAATAGGGATAGAAATAACTACTATTTAATATAATTTCTTTGAAGATTGACAGAAACTGCATATGGAGCATTTATACAGTAATTGAAACATAAGTGAACAATAATAGGAATTATTATTAAAACTCTTAGTGACCTTTTAAAAATACAATTATTTTGATTTCAGTACTTAAAATGTTCTTTTAAAATATAAATCTGGTATTCTCAATGCCAACATATGGAACTGAATTTAATAACATCTCTACTACTGAATACCTTCTTGGTAATTTGCCTGTGCAAATGTTTGGAACATTTCGTAAATTAAGCAATCAAAGTATTTCCAAATGAATCAGTAAGAAACATAATTTTTTCATATTTTGCCAAAATTTTAAAACATAAATTTGTGCTTATAAAATATTTAATTGTAGCAATAAACCCTCAGTAAATACGAGACTCAAGTTTGCCAAAGGATTTCTTTCTTCTTTCTTCTTCTTTTTTAAATTTTTTTCAGTTCATTGGAATCTTCCTCAAGAGATAAGAGTTTGTCTTTGGCTTATACAAAACAAAGCAAACAAAAACCCTTTACCAATAATAAAAACAGCAACAATAAAATATGGGCTATATAAAAGATAATAAGTATGCCATCTTAATGCAGCATAAACCTGTAATTCCTAAATGTAATCAACTTTCCTAGGTAAAGATTTACAAGACAGATAACTACTTTAGAAAGGTAAAATTGAGAATCAATGGTTAGAGAATATTAATATTAGATATATATACTTTTTTTTTTTTGAGACGGATTCTCGCATTGGTCCCCTGGGCTGGAGTCAGTGGCGCGATCTCGGCTCACTGCAACATCTCCCTCCCGGGTTCAAGCGATTCTCCTGCCTCACCCTCCCAAGTAGCTGGGATTAAAGGTGCCTGCCACCATGCCCAGCAAATTTTTTGTATTTTTTACTAGAGACGAGGTTTCGCTATGTTGGTCAGGCTGGTTCCAAACTGATCTCGTGATCCGCCCGCCTCGGCCTCCCAAAGTGCTGGGATTACAGGTATGAGCCACCGCGCCCGGCCGATATATATACTTTCAAGCCTAGGGATTTTCTACCAAATGTCAAATGCTAGCAAACTGACAATATACATTATGAAATATCAAATGTGATTTAAAATCGAACATGAATAAATTATATAAGCTTGTGTTCAAAGAAAACCCACTGATTTAAATATAACATTTTTAAGTACAACACGAACCAATGAGAGAAAAATTAAGTTTCATTAAATTATTGTGTTCCTGAATATCCAGGTATTGGGCATACCTTAAAATGTAGAAGATTATGTCTCTCGTAGTCTTCTTCACAATTAAGTAACAGGAGTAGAAATGTGGGGCTAAGGAGGAAAATATCCAATCAATTCTGATTTTGGTTCATTATGGTGAAATGTCTTTTTCATGTGTACATAAAACCTCATGGTTGTCTTCACTATCCAGTCGCTTTAAGGAAACTTTGATAAAGTCATTCACTTAGCAAGTATTTATTGAGCAATTACTGACACCATGCAAATGCTGTTAATGCATCAAAGAACAAAACTGAAAAGCTCCTCCTCTAAAATTTATAATCCAGTAGTAAAAGTGTAAGATTGCCTTTCTCCTACTTTGCTATTTTCTGTTAAAGCGAAATAGCAACATGCTGAGATGACATCTCTAAAACACTAAAAATTAGCTAGGCATGGTACTGTGTGCCTCTTTTCCCAGCTAACTGGGAGGCTGAGGTGGGAGGATACTTTGAGCCCAGGAGGTCCAGGCTGTAGTGGGTGATGGAGTGAGACCCTGTCTCCAAAGACAAAAACATCAAAACCAGTTATTTTTGTTTTTAATGTTAATCTTAGCAAAATATTAATTAAATATTTGGCAACATTAGTCTAAATTTAAAGGAAAAGGATTCATTTTGACTCTAGACAACGGAGGTGAGAAAACTTCTCTTTTAATTACAACTATTTTGTTTCACTTCTGCTAAGTGATATATATTTTTATTGACAAACATCATAATCAGACTTCTCAGGTCTTCAACAATAAAAGTTAATAATTCTGTTAACTGTATATTTTTAAACTGTGGAGGGAGCAAAGAAACATTTTCAAATCTGATTGGGATCAGCAATGTACTCTGATTACTGTAGATTTTGTTTTTCCATTTTTGAAGCACTAGAGCCCCAGGCTAAAACTAAACTGAAGCACTGAAATCATCTCCTTTCCTATTTTTCCTGACAATGTTACAGTACTGACAGATTTCAGTAAATGGATAAAGTGAAAAAATAAAGTGTATATCATGTCTTTCTTTTCTCAGTGGTATTCCAGTATAATCACATAGTTGAAAGTTATTTGCAGAATAATTCTAGTCAATAACTACAGGAGAGATATCAGAAAGTCATTTTTGTAAGCCTAATGAAATGATAGATCTATGCAATGATCATTAATACATGTTGAAACTATATGTATAAATTAATGAAAGAAAACTAACACTGGCCTCTAATGAATGTACTGATTAATTGTATCATTACTAAAATTGGAATTAACCACAAACCATGCCTCATGCTTACTGCAGTAGAATACAACATGCACAGAACCACTAAATTCGTATCTTTTACTGATTCATCCCTAAAAACAGGAATAACAAGAGTAGGGAGTAAGAAACTACTAGAGATGGATCAGATGCTCACAAACAGAGAATTTTGCATTTGATAAGGTTTTCCCTCTGTTGTAAAAAATAATTGAGCTGATGAGAGTGGAAAGTTTCATCATTCCTTCTTATTTGTCTTACTCATATAAGGAAAAATTGGAATATTCATTTCATGCCATCAACTGGAGTATATATATTCTATGACCCTATGGTTATAAATGTAAAAGCAAATGAATTTATTTAACTCACTAGCCTGGTGAATGTATATGTTTTAACTTTATCAACTTAATAGTTATTTATTTCCTCAATGCTCTGGTAGATTAGAGTTAGCCTTATAATAGATACTCAATTAACACTTATTAAATATAAGTGAGGTCAGGCGTGGTTGCTCATGCCCATAATCCCAGCATTTTGGGAGGTCAAGGCGAACAGATCACCTGAGGTCAGGAGACCTGGCTAACATGGTAAAATCCATTCTCTACTAAATATACAAAAATAAGCTAGGACTGGTGGTGCACACCTGTTGACTCAGCTACTTGGGAGGCTGAGGTTGGAGGATCGCTTGAATCTGGGAAGCAGAGGTTGCAGTGTGCTGAGGCCATGCCACTGCACTCCAGCCTGGATGACAGAGTAAGACTTTGTTTCAAAAAAATAAAAAATAAATAATTATATATATAAAATTGAGGATAAGTAAATAATAATTTAAAGAATATAATCAGTGTGTTGAATACAGTGAGATAATATTATATTATATGCAGATTATTTGAATATGTACCTTCCAAGATGAAAAGATACATTAATTCTATAAAAACATTTCAGACTTTGATTGGTACTAGACAGTGCTTGAGAATATGCATGTAAAGGAAGATATGGTAAGGACATGTTGCTTAATTTCCTTTTTTACTAGTCTTTTTGGTTTTTTAAAATTTTATTTGAATCTTTTTTTACATTAAAAATTATCCACATGAATTTGTTTTATTAAATATTATTCTTTAAAATATGGCAGACCAATACTGTTATGGATCACATGGATATTGTCAGGCCTCTGAGCCCAAGCCAAGCCATTGCATCCCCTGTGACTTGCACTTATACATCCAGATGGCCTGAAGTAACTGAAGATCCACAAAAGAAGTAAAAATAACGTTAACTGATGACATTCCACCATTGTGATTTGTTTCTGCCCCACCCTCACTGATCAATGTACTTTGTAATCTCCGCCACCCTTAAGAAGGTTCTTTATAATTTCCCCAACCCTTAAGAAGGTTCTTTGTAATTCTCCCCACCCTTGAGAATGTACTTTGTGAGATCCATCCCTGCCCGCAAAACACTGCTCTTCACTGCCTATCCCAAAATCTATAAGAACTAATGATAATCAACCACCCTTTGCTGACTCTCTTTTCAGACTCAGCCTGCCTGCACCCAGGTGAAATAAACAGCCATGTTGCTCACACAAAGCCTGTTTGGTGGTCTCTTCACACGGATGTGCATAAAATTTGGTGCCGTGACTCGGATCGGGGGACCTTCCTTGGGAGATCAATCCCCTGTCCTACTGCTCTTTGCTCCGTGAGAAAGATCCACCTATGACCTCAGGTCTTCAGACCAACCAGCCCAAGAAACATCTCACCAATTTCAAATCTGGTAAGCAGCCTCTTTTTACTGTCTTCTCCAACCTCCCTCACTATCCCTCAACCTCTTTCTCCTTTCAGTCTTGGTGCCACACTTCAATCTCTCCCTTCTCTTAATTTCAATTCCTTTCCTTTTCTGGTAGAGACAAAGGAGACACGTTTTATCCATGGACCCAAAACTCCAGCGCCGGTCACGGACTGGGAAGGCAGCCTTCCCTTGGTGTTTAATCATTGCAGGGATGCCTCTCTGATTATTCACCCACGTTTCAGAGGTGTCAGACCACGCAGGGATGCCTGCCTTGGTCCTTCACCCTTAGCAGCAAGTCCCGCTTTTGTGGGGGAGGGGCAAGTACCCTAACCCCTTCTCTCCGTGTCTCTACCCCTTCTCTGCTTTTCTGGGGGAGGGGCAAGTACCCCTCAACCCCTTCTCCTTCACCCTTAGCGGCAAGTCCTGCTTTTCTAGGGGGCAAGAACCCCCAATCCCTTATTTCTACACCCCGACCTCTTATCTCTGTGCCCCAGTCCCTTATTTCCACACACCGACCTCTTATCTCTGTGCCCCAATCCCTTATTTCCACACCCCGACCCCTTTCCTGCTTTTCTGGAAGGTAAGAACCCCTGAGCCCCTTCCCTCCTCTTCTTCTTTCTAGGTTTGCCTCCTTCACTATGGGCTCTCTTCTCTCTAGGTTTGCCTCCTTCACTATGGGCAACCTTCCACCCTCCATTCCTCCTCCTTCTCCCTTAGCCTGTGTTCTCAAGAACTTAAAACGTCTTCAACTCACACCTGACCTAAAACTTAAATGCCTTATTTTCTTCTGCAATGCCGCTTGACCCCAGTACAAACTCGACAGTAGTTCCAAATAGCCAGAAAACAGCACTTTGAATTTTTCCATCCTGCAAGATCTAAATAATTCTTGTCATAAAATAGGCAAACGATCTGAGGTGCCTGACGTCCAGGCATTCTTTTACACATCAGTCCCTTCCTAGTCTCTGTGCCCAATGCAGTTCGTCCCAAGTCTTCCTTCTTTCCCTCCCGCCTGTCCCCTCAGTCCCAACCCCAAGTGTCGCTGAGTCTTTCTAATCTTCCTTTTCTACAGACCCATCTGACCTCTCCCCTCCTCGCCAGGCCGAGCCGGTCCCAATTCTTCCTCAGCCTCTGCTCCTCCACCCTATAATCCTTTTATCACCTCCCCTCCTCACACCTGGTCCGGCTTACAGGTTCGTTCGGTGACTAGCCCTCCCCCACCTGCCCAGCAATTTAGTCTTAAAAAGGTGGCTGGAGCTAAAGGCATAGTCAAGGTTAATGCTCCTTTTTCTTTTTCCCAAATCAGATAGCGTTTAGGCTCTTTTTCATCAAATATAAACATCCAGCTCAGTTCATGCCTCCTTTGGCAGCAACCCTGAGACGCTTTACAGCCCTAGACCCTAAAATGTCAAAAGGCCTTCTTATTCGCAATATACATTTTATTACCCAATCTGCTCCCAATATTAAATAAAACTCCAAAAATTAGAATCTGGCCCTCAAACCCCACAACAGGACTTAATTAACCTCACCTTCAAGGTGTACAATAATAGAAAAAAGTTGCAATTCTTTGCCTCCACTGTGAGACAAACCCCAGCCACATCTCCAGCACACAAGAACTTCGAAATGCCTGAACCGCAGTGGCCAGGCATTCCTCCAGAACCTCCTCCCCCAGGAGCTTGCTATAAGTGCTAGAAATCTGGCCACCAGGCCAAGGAATGCCCGCAGCACGGGATTACTCCTAAGCCGTGTCCCATCTGTGCAGGACCCCACTGGAAATTGGACTGTTCAACTCACCTGGCAGCCACCCCCAGAGCCCCTGGAATTCTGGCCCAAGGCTCTCTGACTCCTTCCCAGATATTCTCGGCTTAGCGGCTGCAGACTGACACTGCCCGATCGCCTCGGAAGCCCCCTAAACCATCACAGATGCCGAGCTTCAGGTAACTCACACAGTGGAAGTTAAGTCTGTCCCCTTCTTAATCAATACACAGGCTACCCACTCCACATTACCTTCTTAAGGGCCTGTTTCCCTTGCCTCCGTAACTGTTGTAGGTATTGACAGCCAGGCTTCTAAACCTCTTAAAACTCCCCAACTCTGGTGCCGACTTAGACAATACTCTTTTAAGCACTCCTTTTAGTTATCCCCACCTGCCCAGTTCCCTTATTAGGCTGAGACACTTTAAATTATCTGCTTCCCTGACTATTCCTGGACTACAGTAACATCTCATTGCCGCCCTTCTTCCCAATCCAAAGCCTCCTTTGTGTCCTCCTCTTGTATCCCCCCACCTTAACCCACAAGTATAAGATACCTCTACTCCCTCTTTGGCAACCGATCATGCACCCCTTACCATCTCATTAAAACCTAATCACCCTTACCCCGCTCAATGCCAAGATCCCATCCCACAGCATGCTTTAAAAGCATTAAAGCCTGTTATCACTGGCCTGTTACAGCATGGCCTTTTAAAGCCTATAAACTCTCCTTACCATTCCCCTATTTTACCTGTCCTAAAACCAGACAAGGCTTACAAGTTAGTTCAGAATCTGCGCCTTATCAACCAAATTGTTTTGCCTAGCCACCCCGTGGTGCCAAACCCATATACTCTCCTATTCTCAATACCTCCCTCTACTACCCATTATTCTGTTCTGGATCTCAAACATGCTTTCTTTACTATTCCTTTGCACCCTTCATCCCAGCCTCTCTTTGCTTTCACTTAGACTGACCCTGACACCCATCAGGCTCAGCAAATTACCTAGGCAGTACTGCCGCAAGGCTTCACAGGCAGCCCCAATTACTTCAGTCAAGCCCTAATTTCATCCTCATCTGTTACCTATCTCCGCATAATTCTCATAAAAACACACGTGCTCTCCCTGCTGATCATGTCGGATTAATCTCTCAAACCTCAATCCCTTACAAAACAACAGCTCCTTTCCTAGGCATGGTTAGTGCGGTCAGAATTCTTATGCAAGAGCCAGGACCCTCTAGCCTCTAGCCTTTCTGTCCAAACAACTTGACCTTACTTACTGTTTTAGCCTAGCTCTCCTGTCTGTGTGCAGCAGCTGCTGCTGCTTTCATACTTTTAGAGGCCCTAAAAATCACAAACTATGCTCAACTCACTCTCTACATTTCTCATAACTTCTAAAATCTATTTTCTTCCTCATACCTGACGCATATACTTTCTGCTCCACGGCTCCTTCAGCTGTACTCACTCTTTGTTAAGTCCCACAATTACCATTGTTCCTGGCCCGGACCTCAATCTGGCCTCCCACATTATTCCTGATACCACATCTGACCCCCATGACTGTATCTCTCAGATCCACCTGACATTCACCCCATTTCCCCATATTTCCTTCTTTCCTGTTCCTCACCCTGATCACGCTTGATTTATTGATGGCAGTTCCACCAGGCCTAATCACCACACACCAGCAAAGGCAGGCTATGCTATAGTACAAGCCACTAGCCCGCCTCTTAGAACCTCTCATTTCCTTTCCATCGTGGAAATCTATCCTCAAGGAAATAACTTCTCAGTGTTCCATCTGCTATTCTACTACTCCTCAAGGATTATTCAGGCCCCCTCCCTTCCCTATCCATCAAGCTTGAAGATTTGCCCCCACCCAGGACTGGCAAATTAGCTTTACTCAACATGCCCCGAGTCAGATAACTAAAATACCTCTTAGTCTAAGTAGACACTTTCACTAGATAAGTAGAGGCCTTTCCTACAGGGTCTGAGAAGGCCACCGCAGCCATTTCTCCCTTCTGTCAGACGTAATTCCTCAGTTTAGCCTCCCCACCTCTATACAGTCTGATAACAGACCAGCCTTTATTAGTCAAATCAGCCAAGCAGTTTTTCAGGCTCTTAGTATTCAGTGAAACCTTTACATCCCTTACAGTCCTCCATCTTCAAGAAAAGTAGAATGGACTAACGGTCTTTTAAAAACACACCTCACCAAGCTCAGCCACCAACTTAAAAAGGAGTGGAAAATACTTTTACCACTTTCCCTTCTCAGAAGTCAGACCTGTCCTCAGAATGCTACAAGGTACAGCCCATTTAAGCTCCTGTATAGACGCTCCTTTTTATTAGGCCCCAGTCTCATTCAACACCAGACCAACTTAGACTGTGCCCCCAAAAAACTTGTCATCCCTACTATCTTCTATCTAGTCATACTCCTATTCACCGTTCTCAACTACTCATACACGCCCTGCTCTTGTTTACACTGCCAGTTCACACTGTTTCTCCAAGCCATCACAGCTGATATCTCCTGGTACTATCCCCAAACTGCCACTCTAAACTCTCGAAGTAAATAAATAATCTTTGCTGGCAGGACTATGCTGAATCTCCTTAGGCACTCTCTAATCAGATGTCCTAGGTCCTCCCAATTCTTAAACCTTTTATACCTGTTTTTCTCCTTCTTTTATTCCATTTAGTTTCTCAATTCATCCAAAACCATATCCAGGCCATCACCAATCATTCTATATGACAGATGTTCCTTCTAACATCCCCACAATATCACCCCTTACTACAAGATCTCCCTTCAGCTTAATCTCTCCCACTCTGGGTTCCCACGCCGCCCCGAACCCCGCTTGAAGCAGCCCTGAGAAACATCACCCATTCTCTCTCCATACCACTCCCCAAAAATTTTTGCCGCCCCAACACTTCAACACTATTTTGTTTTATTTTTCTTATTAATATAAGAAGGCAGGAATGTCAGGCCTCTGAGCCCAGGCCAAGCCATCGCATCCCCTGTGACTTGCACATATACATCCAGATGGCCTGAAGTAACTGAAGATCCACAAAAGAGGTAAAAATAACCTTAACTGATGACATTCCACCATTGTGATTTGTTTCTGCCCCACCCTCACTGATCAATGTACTTTGCAATCTCTGCCACCCTTAAGAAGGTTCTTTATAATTTCCCCAACCCTTAAGAAGGTTCTTTGTAATTCTCCCCACCCTTGAGAATGTACTTTGTGAGATCCACCCCTGCCCGCAAAGCATTGCTCTTAACTCCACCTATCCCAAAACCTATAAGAACTAATGATAATCCACCACCCTTTGCTGACTCTCTTTTCAGACTCAGCCCACCTGCACCCAGGTGAAATAAACAGCCATGTTGCTCACACAAAGCCTGTTTGGTGGTCTCTTCACATGGACGCGCATGAAAGATATGAACTGGATTTTTAAAACACATTATTTTTAGGTCTGGGAAAAATAATGACCTTTTATTTCTTCTCTATATTACCTTTCAGGATATGTTTACCATTAAGCTTTTCCCAACGAATGCTCCATACTAATTCCTCTGGCATTCATGAACAGAGAATTATAAGGTCTAATTCTCTCAAAAGTCAGAGTTAAACAGTGAGTCATTGGGGATTGCAAGAACTTTTATTTGATTTTCCTCTAAATGTTAAATAGGTTTTAAAGAAAGCATTGATAAGCTAACAGGTAATAAAAACATAAGCCCTTTAATACAAAAGTTTAAAGAATAACCAGAAAAAATATATAATGAAGAAGACAGGCAAGTAAAAATTGCCACCTATAGGATTGCTTTAAGCAACCACATAATTTATCATCCAGACTGATCATTTTGAAAATGCACTATTAATACTTACATTGGAACAGTATGTGTGACCTGTGTCTGTTCCAGTTAAAGCAGGATGTGTGATCACCCTAGAACTGCCTACTCAGGAATTTCCAATATACATTAATATAAAGATAACAGCTTAATTCTTATCTCTATTTCTCAAAAGGAAGAAGCAATAAGGGTATCAGGCTTACTCTTCACATTCAAAACACTTTTTTAAAAGTTGAATTCAGATTGTAAATAATAATTTCAAAAAAGGTGTTTTGAAAATCATTGGATAATTTATATGTTTAACGTGCATTTTTTAAAAATGGTCATTTTGCTATATCTTTTTTAAAGTCATAAATGAAGTCTAAGAAATAAAACAAGCAGAGACAATGTCCTTCAGAGTAAAAAATAGTCTAAAAATATTTCACTTATAGAACAGAAATAGAATAAAGTTTATTGAAATATTATCTACATAATAAAAGTGGTTTATGGTTTTTAATCTATTAAGCCAGGTTTAAAAATAAAACATAGGAAATAAACCTTAATTATAATTTTACATGTGACATAAAATAATAACGCATTTTGTAATTATTATCTTTGAAATTCTGCTAGAAATTTCATTATTAAGTGTGATTTTGAAATTTAAATACATTCCAAGTAGCTTTGTTACCCAATTTGTTGTCACATTATTGCTCTTTAAGCAAAATAATGGCCCTAAATAATGGTTCTGCACCATGTATCCACCCTTGAATTGGATAAATTTCCATATCAGTTAAGATTTTGGGATAAAACTACTCAATAGATTGATGATGATTTCATTAAGGGGCTATATAAAAGATGTAGTCAAGTGCCAGCAAAAGCAGAAAACTTACCACCTCTACGCATGAGAGGACAAGGGGAGGAAGTGACTCCAGGCATCCAGAGGTAAGAGTTTTACCTATGGGTAGGAGGCCTTTGTTAGAAGGAAACAGCAGATCCTCATTATAATGTCTCTGAGAGGCAATGTGGAATAAATTCCTACAAGTGATTCACATTAGCAAACCTCAATTATAAGCCAGGCATCAGGGTAACCCAGCTGACAGAGTCCACAAGGGTCAAAGAGCATAGTAGAGGAGGGTGGCAAATATATCTGGAGAGGCAAACAAAAATGAAGGGATGGGTTGCCCCTCCACACCTGTGGGTGTTTCTCGCTAGGTGGAACGAGAGACTTGGAAAAGAAAGAGACACAGAGACAAAGTATAGAGAAAGAAAAAGGGGCCTAGGGGACCAGCGTTCAGCATATGGAGGATCCACGCCTCTGAGTTCCCTTAGTATTTATTGATCATTATCAGGGATGGCAGGATAATAGTGGAGAGAAGGTCAGAAGGTAACAAATGTCTCTGCATCATAAACAAGGTAAAGAAAAAATTGCTGTGCTTTTGATGTGCATATACATAAACATCTCAATGCCTTAAGGAGCAGTATTGCTGCCAGCCTGTCCCACCTCCAGGCCTAAGGCAGTTTTCCCCTATCTCAGTAGATGGAATATACAATCGGGCTTTACACCGAGACATTCCATTGCCCAGGGAGGAGCAGGAGACAGAAGCCTTCCTCTTATCTCAGCTGCAAAGAGGGGTTCCTTCCTCCTTTACTAATCCTCCTCAGCACAGACCCTTTACAGGTGTCGGGCTGGGGGACGGTCAGGTCCTTCCCTTCCCACAAGGCCATATTTCAGACTATCACATGGGGAGAAACCTTGGACAATACCTGGCTTTCCTAGGCAGAGGTCCCCGCGGCCTTCAGCAGTGTTTTGTGTCTCTGGGTACTTGAGATTAGGGAGTGGTTTGAGATTAGGGAGTGGTTTGAGATTAGGGAGTGGTGATGACTCTTAACAAGCATGCTGCCTTCAAGTGTTTGTTTAACAAAGCACACCCTACACAGCCCTTAATCCACTTAACCCTAAATTGACAGCACATGTTTCAGGGAGCACAGGGTTGGGGGTAGGGTTACAGATTAACAGCATCTCAAAGCAGAAGAATTTTTCTTAGTACAGAAGAAAATGGAGTCTCCTATGTCTACTTCTTTCTACACAGACACAGTAACAATCTGATCTCTCTTTCTTTTCCCCACACGAAAATATCCAGAACTCTCTACATTTTCGGTTTCTCACCATCCATTATTGTCTTTTGTATATAAAATGTTTAGTCACCAGTACTATGTTGAATAGAAATGTGAGAGTGGGCATCATTGTCTTGTTCTAGTTCTCAAAGGGAATGCTTTCAACTTTTCCCCATTCATTATTATGTTGTCTGTGGGTTTGTCACAGATGGTTTTTGTTACATTAAGGTATGTCCCTTCTATGCTAATTTTACTGAGGGTTTTAATCATAAAGGGATGCTGAATTTTGTCAAATGCTTTTTCTGCATCTATTGAGATGATCAGGTGATTTGTGTTTTTAATTCTGTTCATGTGGTGTATCATGTTTATTGACTTGCATATGTTAAACCACCCCAGAATACCTGGTATGAAACCCACTTGATCATGGTAGATTATCTTTTTGATATGCTGTTGGATTCAGTTAGCTAGTATTTTGTTAAGGAATTCTGCATTTCTATTCATCAGGGATATTGGTCTGTAGTTTTCTTTTTTTGTCATGTCCTTTCCTGATTTTGGTATTAGCGTGATACTGGCATCATAGAATGATTTAGGAAGAATTTCCTCTTTCTCTATCTTGTGGAATAGTATCAATAGGATTGGTAACAATTCTTTCCTGAATGTCTGATACAATTCATCTGTGAATCCATCTGGTCCTGGACTTTTTTGTTGTTGTTGGCAATGTTTTTTATTACCATTTCAATTTAACTGCTTGTTATTGGTCTGTTCAGAGTTTCTATTTCTTCCTGGTTTAATCTAAGGGAGTTGTATATTTCCAGGAATTTATCCATCTCCTCCAGGTTTTCTAGTTTATGCACATGAAGGTTTTCATAGTAGCCTTGAAAGATCTTTTATATTTCTGTGTTATTGGTTGTAATATCTCCCAGTTTGTTTCTAATTGAGCTACTTGGATCTTATCTCTTCATTTCTTGGTTCAAGCCAGAGCAATCCAACAAGAGAAAGAACTAAAGGACATCCAAATCGGTAAAAAGAAATTCAAACTGTCTCTGCTGATTATATGATCATATACCTAGAAAACCCCAAAGAACCTGCCAAAAAGCTCCTAGTCCTGATAAATGAATTTAGCAAAGTTTCAGGATACAAAATCAATGTACGCAAATCAGTAGCACTGCTATACACCAATAGTGACCAAGCTGAGAATGAAATCAAGATCTCAACCCCTTTTGTAGTAGCTGCAAAAATAAAATAAAATACTTAGGAATATACCTAACCAAGGAGGTGAAAGACCTCTACAAGGAAAACTACAAAACACTGGTGAAAGGAATCACAGATGACACCAACAAATGGAAACACATTCATGCTCATGGATGAGTAGAATCAATATTGCCAAAATAACCATACTGCAAAAAGCAATATACAAATTCAATGCAATTCCTATCAAAATACTGGCATCATTCTTCACAAAACTAGAAAAAACAATCCTAAAATTCATATGGGACTAAAAAAGAGCCCACATAGCAAAAGCAAGACTAAGCAAAAAGAACGAATCTGGAGGCATCACATTACCTGACTTCAAACTATACTATAAGGCCATAGTCATCAAAACAGCATAGTATTTGTGTAAAAATAGGCATATAGACCAATGGAACAGAATAGAGAACTCAGAAATAAAGCCAAATACTTACAGCCAACCGATCTTCAACAAAGCAAATAAAACAAAAACATAAAGTGGGGAAAGGACACCTTATTCAACAAATGGTGTTGGGATAATTGGCAAGCCACACGTAGGAGAATGAAACTGGATCTTCATTTCTCACCTTACACAAAAATAAACTCAAGATGGAAGAAAAACTTAAACCTAAGACCTGAAATCAAAAAAATTCAAGAAGATAGCATCAGAAAAACCCTTCTAGTCATTGATTTAGGCAAAGATATCATGACCAAGAACCCAAAAGCAAATGCAACAAAAACAAAGATAAATAGATGAGACTTAATTAAACTAGAAAGCTTCTGCACAGCAAAAGAAACAATCAGCAAAGTAAACAGACAAACCACAGAGTGGGAGAAAATCTTCACAATCTATACACCTGACAAAGGACTAATATCCTGAATCTACAAAGAATTCAAACAAATCAGCGAGAAAAAAAAAACAAACAATCCTATCCACAAGTGGACTAAGAACATGAATGGACAACTTTCTAAAAAGATATACAAATGGCCAACAAACATATGAAAAAATGCTCAACATCACTAATGATCAGGGAAATGCAAATCAAAACTACAATGTGATACCACCTTACTCCTGCAAGAATGGCCATAATCAACAAATCAAAAAATAATAGATGTTGGCATGGATGTGTTGAAAAGGGAACACTTTCACACTGCTGGTGGGATGTAAACTAGTACAACCATAATGGAAAACAGTGTGGAAATTCCTTAAAGAACTAAAAGTAGAACTACTATTTGATCCCATAATCCTATTACTGGGTATCTACCCAGAGGAAAAGAAGTCATTATACAAAAAAAATTCTTGCACATGCACGTTTACAGCAGCACAATTCACAAGTGCGAAAAGAAGGAACCAGCCCAAATGGCCATCAATCCACGAGTGGATAAATTGTGAGATATATATACACACACACACCATAGGATATACATATATATATATATATGATATATATATCATATATATACACCATAGGAGATATATATATATATATATATGCTATATATATATCTTATATATACACCATAGGAGATATATATATATATACACACAAACACACACACACACACACACACACACACACATATATATATACACACCATAGGAATACTACTCAGCCATAAAAAGGAACAAAATAATGCCATTTGCAGCAACTTGGATGGAATTGGAGACAATTATTCTAAGTGAAGTAACTCAGAAATGGAAAATCAAACATTGTATCTTCTCACTCATAAGTGGGAGCTAAGTTATGAGGATGCAAAGGCATAATAAGAATGATACAATGGGCTTTGGAGACTCAGAGGAAAGAGTGGGAAGTGGGTGAGGAGTAAAAGACTACACATTGGGTGCAGTGTATACTGCTCAAGTGATGGGTGCACCAAAATCTCATAAATCACCACTAAACAACTTATTTATGTAACCAAACACCACCTGTTCCCTCCAAAACTATTGAAATTTTAAAAAAGGAATAAGGAGGCTGGAAAAGAGAGGGGGGATGTTATTTTTGGAAACGTGAAGGGGGTTGCTATTTTGCAATGGTGGTCAGGGAAGACTCACTGAAAAATGACTTTTAGCAGACAACTTAGTGACAAAGATGGAAAAAAAAATGTGATTAAGTGAGCCCTGTTGGTACTTAGGGTACAAGTATTCCAGACAGTGCAAATCACAAGGGCAAAGGCCCTGAGGCTGAATTTGCCTGGGGTGTTAGAGAAATAAGTGTTCCACTGTAGGAAAGCTTACAGAGGGGTTAGTGGGACAGCAGCAATCATGAATAACCTTTTGTTATTGAAAATGTTTTGACCTTTATTCTGAGAAAATATAAGCATTTAATCAGAGTAGTTGAAATGACTTGTCTTCCATTTCAAAAGTACCATCCTGACTGCTCTGTTGGGAACAGACTATAAGGGGCAAGATCAGAAGCTGGGAGACTAGTTAGTAGGTGAGAGATCCAGGGGAGAAGTAACAGTAACCTGGCCCAGGCTGCCTGTGGTGAGAAGGGTGAGAAGTGGCTAGACTCTGGATACACTGGCAATGCCTCCCTTTATTGTGCTCTGCTGTACTGCACATCACAGATAATGGGTGTTTCACAAATTGAAGGTTTGTGGCAACCTTGCATCAAGTAAGTCTATCAGCATTATTTTTTTCCAAAAGCATGTGCTCACTTTATGTCTCTGTGTCACATTTTGGTAATTCTTGCCTTATTTCAAGTTTTGTCATTATTATTATATCTATTATGGTGATCTGTGATCATAATCTTTCATGTTACTGCTGTTAATTGTTTTTGGCCACCACAAACCACACTCATATAAGACAATGAACTTAATTAATAAATGTTGTATAAGTTCTGACTGTTAAAAAATAAATAAAATATTTAGTTCCCAACTGTATTAGTCTATTTTCATGCTGCTGATAAAGGCATACCTGAGACTGGGAAGAAAAAGAGGTTTAATTGGACTCACAGTTCCACATGGCTGGGGAGGCCTCAGAATCATGGCGGCAGGTGAAAGGCACTTCTTACATAGCAAGATAAAATGAGGGAGATGCAAAAATGGAAAGCCCTGATAAAACCATCAGATCTCATGAGACTTATTCACTACCATGAGAACAGTATGGGGGAAACCACCCCCTTGATTCAAATTATCTCCCACCAGGTCCCTCCCACAACACGTGGGAATTATGAGAGTATAATCCAATATGAAATTTGGGTGGGGACATAGCCAAACCATATCACCAACAGAGGAAACACAGGAAATCCTAACAGCTTTCTTATCATACAGTGATTTCAATTCAATTATCATTTCACTTGAATCCCAAAATATTATCCCCCCACTTAGTGCACTTCATATGTGAAGGAAAAACATGAATAATTACCAAAACATAATTCAATCCCTTTTTCTAAATCCCTTCAAAACAGAATAATTACCAAAACGTAATTCAATCCCTTTTTAAAAATAAGGTTATGAGGATAGTTATCACAGTTTCTTCTTCCAGTACCAATTCCAATTTTCTCTTGCCTTCTTCCAGAGCCTTAGGACGGTAAGTTTTTACTTGATAAAATGACCCAAACTTACTTTTTTTTTTTTGAGACGGAGTCTCACTCTGTCGCCCAGGCTGGAGTGCAGTGGCAATATCGGCTCACTGCAAGCTCCGCCTCCCGGGTTCACGCCATTCTCCTGCCTCAGCCTCCCAAGTAGCTGGGACTACAGGTGCCCACCACCGTGCCTGGCTAGTTATTTATTTATTTATTTTTGTATTTTTAGTAGAGACAGGGTTAAACCGTGTTAGCCAGGATGGTCTCGATCTCCTGACCTCGTGATCCACCTGCCTCGGCCTCCCAAAGTGCTGGGATTACAGGCATGAGCCACCGCGCCTGGCCCCAAACTTTCATTTTTATGTGATCTGAGTTCTTGGTTCTTTTCATTTTAATGGATTACTATGGCTTTCTGCTGACCAGGACTATTAGAAAGTGGAGTATTAAGTGGTGCCCCAGTGACTCACCCTGAATTCTTGATACAAAATTCCTTGTAGTTATTGTGTAGCAACAGTTAGGATCAATTACCTTGGCCAGTAAAGTAATCGTCTTTTCTTCTTGAGGGTTCAATGGCACGAGAAACATAAAATGGCCAGGAAGGGCAATGACATATTCTAATTTAATGTAACCATTACTTCATTTAGTAGTTAAGCATTTCTCCTTTGGGCACCAGGATCACAAAAATTAGCAGAAGCAGGGAATTAAAAATCTTTAAATATGATATTTGGTATAACCATAGCACTTTATGAACCTACAGATTTTGGCTATGGAGAACATGATACTCATATACTGGCCACTTCTTTCAGACTTACATTGCATCCTGTATGTAACTATTCAATTTCAAATAGGTTTTTTTTTTTTTTCCCACCTGGCACCATGTTTTATCAGGCTATCCTATTGTTTTATCACGCCAGCTACTTGGGACTGATTGTGTACTTTATAAGACTACTACCAGCCTGCTCAACATGGAGAAACTCCGTCTCTACTAAAAATACAAAATTAGCCGGGCGTGGTGGCACATGCTTGTAATCCCAGCTATTCGGGAGGCTGAGGCAGGAGAATCACTTGAACCTGGGAGGTGGAGGTTGCAGTGAGCCAAGATCGCGCCATCGCACTGCAGAGCAACAAGAGCAAAAACTCCGTCTCAAAAATAAAAAATAAAAAAAAAAATGACTACTGAATTCTCTAGGCACATACCTATTGCTATGATATGAGTGTCTTAATGAGAGAAAATAGTGTATAAATTACATATTAATAAGTGAGTCGCTTTCTTTTTTCAGGTATTTTTTTAATTTTGTTTTTATTTTCATTTTTATTTTCGAAACAAGGAGTACGTGTGCAGGTTTGTTATATGGGAATATTACATGATTCCGAGGTCTGGAGTATGGATCTTGTCACCCAGGTAGTGAGCATAGCACCTGATAGGTAGTTTTCTAACTCATCCTCCCCACCAGCCTCCCCACACATAAACTTTGCAGCAGCATGGATGTAGCTAGCAGCCATAATCTTAAGTGAATTAACACAGGAACAGAAAACCAAATACCTCAAGTTTAGCTTGAGTTTAGCATATTATGTCCGTATGTGCTCAATGTTTAGCTCCCACGTACCTCAGTGTTAAGTGGGAGCTAAACACTGAGCACACATGGACACAATATGAGAATAATAGACACTGTGGGCTACTAAAGGAATGAGTCACTTTCAAAGTCAACAAATGATGCTAGCAGAAGAACTGTGGAAGAAGAAAAGTTATATCTTTAAAATGTACCATTTTTTTTTTTTTGAGAATAAATTGCTTCATCTTGATCATGTTGGAAGAGGTCCAATGTAATCTACTTGCCACCTAATGTTTTGTAGACCCCATCCAGGGGAAGTTTGCCTCTGCTCTGGGCTTAGATTTGATATCTTCTGTTGGTAACCTCAGAATTAGAGAATAACAAAATCAGGTTTAGTGAGAAAAAGTCATTTTTTTCTCATTCACTGCATAATATCAAGACAATAAATTCTCTCCAGAACATACTATGAAAGAAAGCAGACTTGCCTTACCCTGTGAGAAACTTAAACCATGCATATATATGCAGACATTGCATGTCTATGCAAAAACTGATTCTGCTTTTGTTTGTTTTGATTGAAAGTATATGTTGGATTAATAATACATGCCAGGTGTTAGGTACGGTATCATTCTGCTCTAACAATAGTATCATGTGTAGAAATGCAGCAGCAATTGGTATCTTACCTGAAAAAAATTTGCACAAAACCAGGGTTATTCTGGCTTTGACACTGGCCAAACAAATGATTTTAAGTAAGAATATTTTAGGAAACACCAACCCTATATCTTTTACATATTTTATGCTCCAATTCCTGCAGTTCTCTGAGGAATATAATATTATTTTTGGTTTACTGTCTTGGGGAAAGGGCAGTAAAACAGCTCTAAGAGTTTGTTTGGGTTTTTTTTCTTTAAGTTTTGGGATACATGTGCAGAACATGGAGATTTGTTACATAGGTATATATGTGTCATGGTGGTTTGTTGCACCTATCAGCCCATCACCTAGGTTTTAAGCCCTGTATGCACCACATGCATTAGCTGTTTGTCCTGATACTCTCCCTCCCCTCACACAGTCCCCACCACAGGCCCCAGTGTGTGTTGTTTCCTTCCCTGTGTCCATGTGTTCTCATTGTTCAACTCCCACTTATGACTGAGAACATGTGGTATTTGGTTTTCTGTTGCTGTGTTAGTTTTCTGAGGATGATGGCTTCCAGCTTCATCCATGCCTCTGTAAAGGACATGGTCTCATTCCTTTTTATGGCTGCATAGTATTCCATAGTGTATAGGTACCACATTTTCTTTATCCAGTATATCATTGATGGGCATTTGGATTGGTTCCATGTCTTTGCTATTGTGAATAGAGCTTTAAGAGTTTTTTACTTGGCTATTTGTACCAAAATAGGTCCACTACACAGAACAAGGAATTGATGTGAAGATTCTCAATTAATAATATTTATCACTACTATAAATTTGGATGCTGGGAAAATAACTGCAAAATGATAATATACTACCACAGTAAACTCTGTGAGATAGAACCAGGCCACAATCCTTATTTCACCAACTTTACATCTCCAGATTCAAAATATAAGAAGGATAAAATAGCTTCATTTAGTACATACAGTATCTAAAATCTTCTGAAACATTAAGGCATTTCCTACACATTAGTACACAGATACTGTAGGAAACAACCAAACATCACTTGAAAAGGCTTGGAGAAAAGGAACAGCTTTGTGGACATGTGACTTGTGTAGTAAGTCAGGGCCCTAAGCTCAGAAGCATCCTATAACTAATGTTCTGCTATTGCCATCTTGAAATGTTAGTAATTTTATTTTTGCACTTGTATTTTGTGTGTGACATCTGATGAAACAATAGAATATGCATGTGAAGAAAAGTGATGCCAAATAGGCATGCCCGTCACTGTTCCATCTTCATGTAGTTTTTGCAACATCAATAAGCACAGAACTCTGGTAGAAACATTATGCATGAGAGTTTAATGAGATTTAAAGTCAGTATCAAGTAAGTCTGCTATTGCTGCAATGGAAAAAGTGGGCTAATTAACAACCCACTATGATCTCCTTTGAAAGAGGACTTGCTTCAAATGCAGAAAAAAAAAACAGTGGAGGTATGAAAAACAAAAATAATCAAGAAACCCTATCATTCTTTCTCACTCAAGTTACTATCCTGTATTAACCAACCATTCATACTGAAAATATTGATACAGAAGGAGAAAGATAAGACAACCATATTTTCTTTTTCTTTCAGACCTTTTCCACTCATCAGTAAGCCAAAGGTAGAGAGAGTTGGTAGATTGTGCCCCTATCAGGAAGTGAAATAAAAACAAGTTAGTTTCATGCAACATTTCTACTCCTGTGGTCATAGCACAATACACATTCACATACAAGATTCAAAAATTTAAATTGTGTGATTCTGCAAATGAGTTCAATGTCTTCTATTTGTATTTAAATTTAGCATTCAAAAATATGAAGATCAACATTAAAATTTTATGTGCTAATAATTTTATTTTATTTTATTATTTTTAAACCTAGAATGGAATTAATTAAATGGCAAATAAAAACCCCATGACAAGTTGAGAGAGATACTTTGTAAGAAAATACTTTATATTTTAGTACTTTTAAAGACACTTTTTTCCTGCTTTTTGAACAAGGGGATCCACATTTTATTTTGCTCTGGGGCCAAAAGAGAAATTCCATCTTTCTTATTGAAACCAGAAAACCAAATTCTATTGTAACCTTCCCATGCCATTATCTTCTCCAGCCTACTGAAGAGCTTTGGAAGAAATCAGTGTTCTCTCTTTTCATAATACATCTTTTATGGGCTTTGTGAATAATATGTAGTGATGTATCACTAAATGACAGGACACTTTCTGAGAAATACAGCGTAAGTTGATTTCATTGTTGTGCAAACATCCTAGAGTGTACTTACACAAACCTATTTTGCATACCCCCTTGCTCCTATACAAACCTTTATAGCATGTTATTGTGTTGTACGCAATTGTAACAGAATGATAATAGTGTACCTAAATATAGAAAAGGTACAGTAAAAATAGGATATTATAATCTTCTGTGGCCACTGTCATATATGTAATCCATCCTTGACTGAAATGTTATGTGCCACAAGATTGTAGTTGGGAATTATCTGATTAGATTGCACACAATAATACATTCCGTTATTACCAACTCCCTGGTCTTTGGATCACTTCAGTAACATGTTCAAAAAATTTGGACATTGAAACCCCATTGACTGTATGTCATCATGTCATTCGTGAGTCAAGGCTTCTATTAACACTTATTATTATCAAACCAACATGTTCAAACATGACATCCATATTAACATATTTAGCCTACCCAAGTTAATATTTCAGTTTTTCTTGTTCTTTAACTTTTGAAATCCACACATATGCTCTTCATATTGCTGTTACTACAAACTGGCAACCTGTTCCTGTCTAAGCTAACTTGTTCCCAAGTAGAATTGTCCTAGAACCACTATTTCAAGATCTCTCTCTTCCTATAGAATCCAAAAGAATGGTGGTGGGAATCAGAGAGGGGAATCCCAAGGATAATGGCATCTCACTGTGAAGCAAATGGTAGTTATCAAAGGCTTTTTTGCAGAGAAAGACTGACTGACCCCTTCATTGGGAAGGGATCCTGATACTGCCAGCAAAAAGCCTCCAGGAGGATTTATGGGTTCAATTATATATTTCGCTTCAGTTTGCCCAAATGTACTCACCCCATGTCTCAGGCTTTCACTCCTTCCCCAAGTCTTCTCATAACTTAATATAATAAATCTACCCATAATATAGAGTTATTTAGTGTGCTGCTACTTAATCTTTAGAATCAGGCTCTAGGTAGGCTTGATTCTGAATTTTCTCCCTTTCGACCATAGAAAAGAGATTTTATCAAAGCTGATATAGAGGCTTTCTGATTTTGTACCAGTGTGATTCTGCCTCGGAGGTCTATATTTTGACCTTTTACTTTCAAGAACTCTCAAAATTAGCCTCATAAGCCACTATCTTTGTCATCACCAACTATGATGCCATATTACATCATAGATTACTAGTTCTCATCTCCCTTTAAAAGTAACTTAACTATTCACTCCACAAATATGTTAAAAACTGAGTCTCAGAATTTCATCTGGAAAGTCTGGCAACTCCTAGTACCAGTAAAATTTTGAGAATGAAAGAGATAGCCACTCTGTATAAATTATACACATACTGTAGAAATTAAAGGCTGGTAAAAAAGACAAATAGAATAAAACATTTGATTATTTCAAAAGAAAAATGAAAAAGTTAAATAAATGTATAAGAACAGATGAAACAATAGAAAACAATTATTAAAATGATAAAATTAAAGTACAAATTTCAGCAATTACAAGTTGAGTATCCCTTATCTGAAATGCATAAGTGATTCAGATTTTGCTTTTTTTATTTTGGAATATTTGCATTATATATTTACCAGTTGAGCATCTATAATCTTAAAATTTGAATCCAAATGCTCATTGGAGCACTACGTCATGTTGGTGCTCAAAAAGCTTTGGATTTTGGAGCATTTTGGATTTCAAATCTTTGGATTAGGGATATTCAACCTGTATCTACAAGTAAGTGGATAGTTCACGTAAAAGTCAAAATTGCCTGCTCATGTCAATTGTCTACTTTTAAATGAGTTATTTGTCTTTTGCTTGTTTTATTATTTAAGTTCTTTATAGATTCTGGATAGTAGACCTTTGCTGGTTGCATAGTTTGCAAATATGTTCTTCAATTCTATAAGTTGTCTGTTTACTCTGTTGATAGTTTCTTTTGCTTTGCAAAAGCTCTCTAGTTTAATTATGTCTCACTGGTCAATTTTTATTTTCCTTGCAATTGCTTTTGAGGACTTAGTCATAAATTCTTTCTTAAGGCTGAAGTCCAAAACGGTGATTCCTAAGTTTTCTTCTAGGATTCTTAATGTCTGTGGTCTTACTTTTAAATATTTAATTAATATTAAATAAATAATTAATTTCAGTATATATACAAATTGAGTTAATTTGTATATATAGTGAAAGGCCGGAGTTCAGTTTTATTCTTCTGCCTATGGCTAGCCAGCTATTCCAGCACCATTTATTGAGTAGACAGTCCTTTCCCCACTGCTTATTTTGGTCAACTTCATGCAAGATCAGATAGTTGTAGGTATGTGACTTTATGTCTGGGTTCTCTATTGTGTTCCATTGGTCTGGGTGTCTGTTTTTGTACCAGAACCATGCTGTTTTGATTACTGTATTCTTACCGTATAGTTTGATGTCAGTTAATGTGATGCTTCCAGGTTTGTTCTTTTTGCTTAGAATTACTTTGGGAATTTGGGTTCTTCTTTGGTTGCATATGAATTTTAGAATAGTTTTTTTAAATTTTGTGAAAAATGACAGTGGTGATTTGATATGAATAGCACTCTGGAAGGAAGACATACAAGTGGCCTACAATCGTATGAAAAAACACTCAACATCACTAATCATCAGAGAAATGCAAATCAAAACTACAACGAGGTACCATCTCACACAAGTCAGAATGGCTATTATTAAAATGTCAAAAAAAACATTTGTGCAGCTGGTAAAGCTGCAGAGAGAAGGGAATGCTTATACACTGTTGGTGGAAAGTAAATTAGGTCGGCCACTGTGGAAAGCAATTTAGAGATTTCTCAAAGAACTTAAAAGAGCTACCATTTGACCCAGCAATTGTATTACTGGATATATATCCAAAAGAAAATTAATTGTTCTACCAATAAGACACATGCACTTGTATGTTTATCACAACATTTTTCACAATAACAAAGACATGGAATCAACCTAGGTGCTCATCAACAGTGTATTGGATAAAGAAAATGTTGTACGTATATATGATGGAATACTATGCAACTATGAAAATTGGAATCATGGACTTTGCAGCAACATGGATGCAGCTACAGGCCATTATCTTAAGTGAATTAACATAGGAACAGAAAACCAAATACCATCAGTTTCTCACTTATAAGTTGGGGCCTAACATTGGGTACTCAATGGCGTAAAGATAGCCACAACAGACAATGGGGAATGTTGGGGAGGAAAGTGGGGACCAAAGGTTGAAAAACAAACTTTCAGGAATTATGCTTGCTACCTGGGTGACAGGATCATTTGTATTCCAAAACTCAGCATTACACAAGATACTCATATAACAAACCTGCATATGTACCCCTTGAATCTAAAAATTGAAATTATTAAAAAAAGAAAAAAAGTCAAAAGTGTACAAAATTAACAACAAAAAGATGACTTCAAATAGTGAGCCATAATAGTTTATCTTAACTTTATACTCTCTACTTTTCTAAAATTATTTTTACTAAAATATTTCATATTGACAAATTCAACTTCTATTCAGATATTCATAAGTTCCATGAATTCCAAAGTATATTCCTAAGTATATATTTAAAAACTTTTAAATTGTAATGCTTTATTACAAAATACTTTTGATTAAATTTTTCCTTTTCTCTAAGTATATATATATAAAAGTAGGTAATTTACTATAGTAACCATGTAGCAGAAAATATGAAGAAAAACCTTAATCAAAGTGGACAAAGAAGTCAGTTTACATTATTGAAATTTTTTATGCTGTTAAAAATGCTAAATGGTGAAAGCAATCTGAGGTATAATCATAATATTTAAAATAATGGTAATTACCATTATGTTCTAAAAGAACTTCAAATAGAGCTTTATACAAAATGATTAGAAACATGTTTTGTAATAAAAAGTAAGTGCATAGAAATAATGTAATGAAATGAAGAATAAGTGATTTTCATACAGAAAACGATATATGAATTATTTTGTGAAGTTATTGCTAACTAAATGATATTGTTGATACCTTAAAAATGTTAGAGGTCTGCTGTTACAAGCTTCTTTGATCATAGGGCAAGAAACAGAAATTATAGAGAAAAGTTATTTCTACATACACTATGTATTTTTCACAAGAATTTTCCAAGGAAAAAATGAAAACAACTATATATTTCTTAAATATTAAGTAACTTATAATTAGGTAATTACATCAGGGACGTTTTCTAATTTGTTCATCAGGAAACAGAACTATTCTATGATGAATACGTAAGCAAAAGTTAGAAAGCTGTATAACTTTTGGGGAACATGAGTTACAGAAACAGAACTTTAATTGCTGTTCTAAATTGTCTTATATATGAGATCTAATATATAATTATCACTTAAAGTAAGAAAGAAAAAATATAGATCCAAGAGAGAAATTACAAATATGTAATAATTAAATTTCATACAATGAAGTTTTCATATATATTCTTACATGTATCTCAGGATAAGGCTGCTGAGTCTATTTCACTTTCTTTTCTCTGTATATTAGACAATTTTTTTTCACTGAGGTAAGCCATATTTCTTTCACCATACAGTTAGGAACAGAACTATATTAATAACTCACAACTGTAGAAAACAATAAAAGTCTCAGAGACTGATAGGTTACACAATTCCACTTCCTTATGCACCAAGTACCCTCTGGTTTGAATGTCGTTAACATAGGTTTTAGCATAAATGTTCTGGGGCTCACTTTGATTACGTCTTCTAATGAATGCTCCCCTCATACTCGCTTTCCAATCCCAAGTGCATCCATAATTTGTCACTTGATTGTTGAATCTCCTGGGATCTTTCAGCCTCTTAATATGAAAGGACTGTCTACTCCAACTCTGTCATCTTCCTTTTGTCCTACTTCTTCCCAAACACAAATGTATTTGGCACAACTGTTCTAATTATTGTATCAAAAATTTGCTTAAGTCATCTCTTTAAATCATCGTAACAGCCATATGAGTTAGGGACTTTTAACATGCTAATTCTACAAAGAAAAAACATGAGATGTATAAAGAACCTAAAGAATTTACCCAAATAACAGGAAACTGTGAAATAGATCTATGTGACACAAAAGTTTAAGATAACATAGGTAAAATTTGTTCATTTTCTCATTAAGCTATTTCTATTTCTTTCATAAAGTAAAATGACTTAACAATTTTCTTCTGCCTCTGTGCATTTGTCTATTCAAAATGGTATTCCTTTTTTTTTTTTTTTTTTTTGGTGTTGGCATGATGGAACAGAAGATAAGACCTGTGTTAGTGGGAATCCATTGGGATTTTCAGTTACAGCCTCTTGACATTCCAAACGTTCAAAGGTTACCTTGAACTCTCTCCTATCATAGTGCACGCTGAGTATACTTACTGTTGGCCTTGGCTAATACTGAACTCCAGGGGATTTACAGTGATATTAAAAAATCAAAAACAAAAATGAAAAGAAAACAACAACAACAACAAACTTCAGTCCTTATCATTCATCTTTAAAACTGAGTAGGAAAGGATAGTGAGGGAATTAATGCATACCAAATTGTCCAGTTTTATTAAGAAGTCTCATTAGAAACTAACGTACAAAAATTGGCTTTCTCAGTAATCTTAACAGTTAAAGCTTTTGTTTTAAAGATGCTTAATCAATAATTAGCATACTAGAGCTAATAATTGACACTAAGATTATTTAATATGAACCCCTAAAAAGTCAGTAGTCATTGTGTCTAAAGATGTAGAAGTACTTAGAATTCATATTTAATATAAAGCAAATAATTTATTATGGAGAATGAATATTTTTAGTGTAAGAATCAATATTATATACAAATATATAAATGTTTATATACATATATATATATTTTTTTCTTTTCTGGTCACAGCTCCTAAAAAACTCTAGAAGCAATGCTACTTTAGTAGCAATATGTACCCCTAGTTGCCAGAATGTGGCCTCTAATTATCATTTACATCTGATTAGTACTAGGGCTATTTGGGGGAATATTTGATTCCAAATTTGAAGTAAGGGGTTACAGTATGAGTCTGAAACATTCTGTTGTACCAGAAAACAAGGGAAAAATGGAGCTGCATCAAAAGGACAAGGAAGCCAGTTTAAAGTTGGGTCTACTGACAAAAGGCAAGTTAAGTTAAATAGCACATAAAAGACTGTTATTAATGAAAACAAGTTTCACATGTAAAAGTCCATTATTTCAGCATGATATTCAAAATGGCAAAAGCAAAAGAACAAACAGGTAAATAAAATTTTATGTGCCACAATTGTAAGTAACTATAACACCAAATACTTTCTAAAACTACTTAGTTAAAGAGAAGTACTTAAGCATTGACACTGTTCTAGAGGAAGAAATATATAGTCCTAGTTGGTCAGAGAAAGATAATTTTAACAAGAGGATGGCATTTAAACTTAGAAAGAACAATAGAATTAGAAAATTACTATATTGTAATTCCCTGTGTAATCACTGATTCGGACAATAATTGATGATAAAACCATTAGCTGAAAGATTGGTAAGATAACATCAATTTATGTTATACTAAAGTAACACTTCATAAATTTCTTGTTGTTTACAATGGATGGAGCCAACCTTCATCATCCTACTCAGTGATCAGTCTTATTATCCCTTAACCAGAATCCTGGCCTTTTCCAACATGAAGGTCATAGCATCACCTGTGAAGTACTTTTGCAAAAACTGTTTAACCTGAATCCATTTAATCTATTAGATATAAAGTCTGGTTACAGTAATTCAGAGGAAGAATGAACCAATAATGTGAGAACACTCAAATCCAGAAGGTGGGGCATTCTAGGAGCTCTTTAAGATATCAATACCACGGATTAAAAAACGAGTAAGTGTGAGTTAGTTTGAAAGGTCTTTGAAGAAGTAAGCCTATGATACAGAGAAGGGTATTACAAGACAGACAGACTATGGACTTTAAACAGAAGTGTAGAACCCCTGATCTGTCACTGATGGCCTCTCCAGGATAGTTCTGTGTCTATAAAGAGGAAAGGATTTATATGGTACAGTAGTAAGAATATCCCACTTTGAAAATTAGACACTCACTCTGAGTATGTACTGTACAAGGGAAAAGAGAGAGTGACAAATGAAAAAGTAGCACAAGAATGTTGTGGCATGAAAGAAGGTAAGTTAAAAAAAAAGCCCTTCCTTTGACACTGTCCTGCTACAACAAGTTCCTTATGCTATACCCATATATAGTTCAAAACATTCTGGAACATGTCTCCTAAGAACAATGCTTTATTTTTGAATGATTAACAAAATCTTAAATTCAAGCATTTCTTTTAATCTTTAATTGGCTTTACTTTAGTTATCATATAACTAAATATATGCTATAACTAATATATATACACACACATATATATATACATATATATTTGAATATACGTTGATATGTTATATTTTTAAAAACCTTGACATATGCTCTGAGGTGGGGGCGGGTGGTGCAGAGGGAATGAATTCTAGCATGACACCAAAACTGGTAGTTTCAGATTCAAAACTATTCAGCTTAATGTATTATTTTTGTCAGGAAAAGTTGATGGCTTAGAAAATATCTTTGATTTGTTGTTGTTTTTTATTTCTCTTCTTTATTCTTTAATATTATCTTTTCTCTGTCTGTAACCTGAAGTACTTGATTGTTCCTTAAGGAATCTGACAAACTTATAAGGTAAATATGTAATTATAAAAGGTGTAAAAAGCATAAGATTTTCTAAATTCTCCTAAATTGATTTTTTTTAATGTCAAAGCTGAGGCACTAGCAGTTCTGTAGAGTTTTCAGATTTAAGTGCTAAGAGTCTTGACATTTTCAGGCTCATGGCAAGTTTTTTATTCATCCATCCTGATAATTATAGGGTGTATAAAAATGTGTATATATTCCTTGTTAGGTCAAAAGATAAACAACCATCTCTTGTTTTATAAATTATTGTTAATGATGGTAGCTTTATCTGACAATATAGATCTTATAGAAGAATATCTTTATATGTATATAAAGATTCATTTATATTTATGAAATGAAATTCTATTTTATAACTTGGATATCATTTTGGTTTTAAAACTAGTTGAAAAAATAGAAAGCGACTGCTTTATTGTAATCTCTTATTATACATCATGTATGCTGTCAGAATTGAGAAAATCATTATAATTGATGCAAAAATGGTACCTTGTGAGGGATTTGGGGGCTAAGACTGACGGTAAGGAAACCTGAAGCAGATATTTTGTCCTATTTCCCAGGTTTTACCTCATTTAAAAAAAAAAAAACTTGGTAGATAATATAATAAAGCCCAAGAACTCCTGCCTTTGCAGCCTGACAGTGCTAATAGGAGACATAATCTTGTATTTAGTCAAAGAGGAAAGTTTCCTGTTCTCCTCTGGGAAAAGAACTAGGCAGGTTTGCAATGCTGGGTAAGTTTAAGTTTGTGATCTCAATGTGATTTCTGATTTTGAACAATGTGTACACTCTGGGATATTGAAATTAAAAACAACTAGTCACTGGAAACAAAATATGAAGTAAAAAGTCAATAAATAATCAATATAAGATGCAAAAATATGTAAGACATAAAACCATGAAAAATAAATGTAAGCCCAGGATAATAAAGAATATATTTCAACAAATAAATTTGAGGAGCTAAGGGCTAGATGTTTGAAGTATTGCATTGATTAAAACAAACCGTTCAAGTTAGGATCTTATTGTCTTAGGGAAACGGACATATAAAAGTGTAATTTCAACATAATGTATAAAATATAACAGTACAGTTAACATAAGGATTATAGGAATAACAAGAGAAACACCCAAACATTTCAGAGAGACAGGAGATGAGGAAGGAGCAGATTCTTGGCGGGTAACTAGAAGTGATTGATATTAACAAAGTAAGAGAAGAAAATTCAAAAAGAATCACTGTCACAAAGGTCAGAGGCATCAAAGAATACAACATATTATCTGGAATTATTTGTTACTGAAGAATTATAAATTTAAAAGGGGAGAAATAGTAATAATAAGGCTTGGGATATGGCTAAGTTTTCCATCTTGATGGTTGTGCCATTGATTCTATAAATTTCTTTGGTGAGTGTAGCCATCTTACTGGTATTAGATCTTCAAATTCACAAATATGCACTGTTCTACCATTTATTTAGGTCTTAGGTTTCTTTCAGCAATGCTTTGTAGTTTTCTGTGTCTTTCACCTCCTTATTTAAATATCTGTCATTTTTAAATATACTTTAAGTTCTGGGATACATGTGCAGGATGTGCATGTTTGTTACATAGGTATACATGTGCCATGGTGGTTTGCTGTACCCATCAACCACTCATCTGGGTTTTTAGCCCCGCATGCATTAGGTATTTGTCCTAATGCTCTCCCTCCCCTTTTCCCCTACCCCCAACAGGCCCCAGTGTGTGATGTTCCCCTCTGTGTCCACGTGTTCTTATTTTTCAACTCCCAATTATGAGTGAGAACATACAGTGTTTGGTTTGCTGTTCCTGTGCTAGTTTGCTGAGGATGATGGTTTCCAGCTTCATCCATGTCCCTGAAAAGGACATGAACTCATTCTTTTTTATGGCAGCATAGTATGCCATGGTATATATTTGCCATATTTTCTTTCTGCAGTCTATCATTGAAGGGCATTTGGGTTGGTTCTAAGTTTTGCTATTGTAAATAGTGCAGCAATAAACATATGTGTGCATGTGTCTTTATAGTAGAATGATTTATAATTCTTTGTGTATAAACCCATTGTACTGGTAACAAAACATATATAGACCAGTGGAACAGAAGAGAGGCCTCAGAAATAACACCACACATCTACAACCATCTCATCTTCAAAAAACCTGACAAAAACAAGCAATGGGGAAAGGATTCCCTATTTAGTAAATGGTGCTGGGAAAACTGGCTAGCCATATGCGGCAAACTGAAACTGGACCCCTTCGTTATACCTTATACAAAAATTAACTCAAGATGGATTAAAGACTTAAATATAAGACCTAAAACCATAAAAACCCTAGAAGAAAACCTAGGCAATGCCATTCAGGACACAGGCATGGGAACAGACATCATGACTAAAACACCAAAAACAATGGCAACAAAAGCCAAAATTGACAAATAGAATCTAAATTAAACTAAAGAGCTTCTGCACAGCAAAAGAAACTATCATCAAAGTGAACAGGCAATCTACAGAATGGGAGAAAATTTTTGAAATCTATCCATCTGGCAAAGGTCTAATTTCCAGAATCTATAAGGAACTTAAACAAATTTACAAGAAAAAAAAACCCCATCAAAAAGTGGGCAAAGAATATGAACAGATACTTCTCAAAATAAGACATTTATACCGCCAACAGAAATATGAAAAAATATTCATCATCACTGGTCATTAGAGAAATGTAAATCAAAACCACAATGATATATCATCTCACACCAGTTAGAATGGCAATCATTAAAAAGTCAGGAAACAACAGATTCTAGAAAGGATGTGGAGAAATAGGAACAGTTTTACACTCTTGGTGGGAATGTTAATTAGTTCAACCATTGTGGAAGACAGTGTGGCAATTCCTCAAGGATATAGAACCAGAAATACCATTTGACCCAGCAATTCCATTACTGGGTATATACCCAAAGGATTAAATTTATTTTTAAGTATTTATTTTTCTGTATGTTTTTGAATGTAAAACATGTTTTCTTAATTTCCTTTTTGGATTATTCATTGCTGGGGCACAGAAACACCATGAGGTTTTGTACAGAAGGAGCTTTTTGATATGTATATGCAACGGGCATACCAGTTGGTAATACAAAGCTGGGATTGTGAAAAATAATGTAGAGATAAACTTGATCTTTTATTTTAGCATTGGTATAGCTGATGATCTTACAATGTAATGTTGGAGTTACCAAAAGTCTTAGTTAAGGGGTGATGAATTCAGTTTTAAGCCTGGCCAGGTTTAGGTAATTGTGTATATTCAAGGCATATCCAGGTTTTACTTTTGTATACCTAAAGGAAATAAGTAAATTATAAGCTTATAACTTACAGTTGGTATTTAAAATTGTAAAAGGTGGTTTTAATCTACAAGAAGAGCTTTTAAGACAATGATTGTTGACCTTGTGAGATATACATAAAATTTTATATTTTGACCATCTCTTTTGAAATATGTGTATGAAACATATTTTACAAATGATTTTGAGATTCTTTGAGTCATGCTTCATATGTTGATGATCCCTGATAAAGAAACACTTTTTAAAGTAGAGAAGAAGATAGAGGTGAGTGTACCTGAGAAAAGCAAAATGTCAGGAATGATCCACAGGGAAAAAATACAAAGGGAATTCCTGAGACTAGAAACTCATGAAGAGAGAAAAACAAACCAAGAGATAGTAGAGAATTTTAATGAGAATAAAATCTTTGCAAAATGTTTAGAAAGGGAAAAAATGAATTTTAAGCACCCATAAATGTTAGCAATTTAAAATCATTAGCTATCTTTCATTTAGCATATTAAGTAAGCATTAAAGATGGGAGCCAGATTTCAAATGGGTAAGAATAGATTGAGAGTTGAAAAATTGGACTTGGACACATGCATATCTTTTGAGAAGTTCATATGACGGAAAGGGGGATCAGGCTACAGCTAGGGAGTCATGAAATCAAGGAATAGAAAAACACTAGCATATACCGTACATTGATTGGAAGGGAAAAGTAAGAACAAAACCTGAAATTTGAATATTTGCCAGAAGTATTGTATAACAGTCATGTACATAACACATGCCAGAGAAGATTATTTAAAAGCATAATATTCAATGAGCATTTATATGTATAAATGTAAATTCAGAATAATGATGCAGAATTGGAAGATAACATCTATTTACATTAGTTCGCAAAGGTTTTTTCTTTATCCATTCCTAATGTCTTACAGATTTTTCACAGTGGGAACCCAAGAGGGTAAGCTGAATGTTATAAAAATAGAGAAAAAATCAAGTAAAGTAAAAAAACAGAAAAAAATAGTACTTCACTGACATAGGAAAAGCATATGAAAACAATTAAGAAATGATAAAGCAAACAAAAATAAAATTATCCAGAACTTAAGCCCCTTCGTCCATCCCCTCATGGGAGATTTGGCCATCAGTGAATATTACATCTAAGTTGGCATTAGATATATGTGTAACTCGTATATGTTGTGCATTACATTTATGTTTACCCCTCCCTCTCAATATTGGGATGTTTCCTCAGTCCTCATGGATAAAGAAGATAATGATAGAAGTTTCTGAGTAAGCAAAAATTTCTAAAATTCAAAGAACAGGTGCAGAGACTGACTTCAATAGCTGCAGGAGGTCTGGTCAAAAACAATTTGATGATGAGTAATTGGGTCAAAGATTATTTGGTCAACATGACTAACTGGTAGAAATTATTTCCAGTCATTGGATTTTCATAGGTTGCTATTTTTAAAATTTCCACTTTTTAGCAAGTTTCTATATTTAAAATAATTTATAAATGTTATAAGAATCCTTTCACTATTGAAGATAAATTATGTCTATTTTCTAATTTAGTCTCAGCAATGTATTAATGTTATGAGATACTTCCAATGAAAATAACTTAAAAACAACTAAATGTCCAAAATTTTACTTATTAGGATATTATCAAATAAAAAGGTTTAAATTATGACCTAATAAATCTTAATAACATTTTACATGATGCAAAGATATTTAGAATAACATGAAGAAACCCCAGTTAAATAATAGAATTTTTAGGTTATTGAAAAAATATTTTTATCAATTTTCACTAAAAAGAAGAAAACAAAATTAAGCTGTATTTATACAGGCAAAGCTTTATAATTCTCTCAGAAGAATTACAGAATATGCCTAGGATATTCTTCAATTTCAACTTTAAAATTTATAAACAAGTAAAAAAATGGTTGGAGAAAGTAATATTGGTCAGAATGAAGTTAAAATATTCGTCTGGTTTCTACCAGAATCCTGACTATGACTCTGACACCTTTGAAGACCTTTAGGCAACTAGTAGGCAGAATTAAGATTGCTCATTCAGGATTTCTGGCACACACATATTCCTCAGATTTTTGCTAATCTAATTTAACATCTTCATGCAATTCTTAGTGTGGAAATCTTTGGCTTCATATTGAAAGCAATGTCCTGCCTCTGAAACTGTCTTGCCTTACAACTATGGTTTTCCACAAAGTAAGAAGAAGTTTGAATCAGCAAGCAAAATGAATTGGGGAAAAAATATGCATCTACAACAATCCAGCCAGAAAGATATATGGATTTATTAAATTTGACACCCTGAACAGCAGCTAAACCATTAATCCTTGGACTGTCTACACTTTTAGGTATGAAAGTTGGATCTTTTACTTTCTCCCCATTCTGAAGGACTAGACCCAAGACAAGATTGGGGAGGTTGTGCTTTAAATGTCTCATAAACGGAGACCTACTATACATCCTAGAAGATAACTTATTTTTATCTCTCTCTTGTCCTTGATCTTGCTCTCACTCTCTCTCTCTCTGTCTCTCTCTCAAATTAGATAATACAATATTGATGACTTTTAAGATTCTTGGCTAGGCCACTTAGCTTTATCTTCGCTAAAATAAAGCTAACAAGGCATTAGCTAAAATAAAGCTAACAAGGCATTTGTCGAGAGGAAAAAGATGCATAGAGCCTTAAGTTTTCTATCATGTGGCTGGGCAGGAGGGAATGGAGTCAGAACTGGTAATTCCTAGTGCTTACTATCATTTTAATCCTGGAATGTTTGTCTTTGCTTCTAATACCAGTTTCCTTGCTTACTCTCTTTCAGAGTTTTATAAAGAAAAATGCCTAATTTTGTTGTACTTTCCAGATAGGTGAAGTACAAATGATATTCAAAAGGTAATGTAAGACACAAAAATTATCTTAGAAGTTATTCTACTATTTATGTTATCAATTTTGATATGGACTGTATACTAAGACTGATCTTGTATATAATAGATTAAGGGAATCATAAGTTATCTAGAAAATAGATTGACAAGAGAGTAGCTGATAAGGGAAATAAAGACAATTATTTTATGGAATTTTTTCCTAAGTAAATAACAACTGCATTTAGGTACTTTCTCAAACACTCAGCTGATAAAAAACTAAATAATTAGCATAAAAACAGAAAAGCTGATATTGTAATTAACAGTTTTGTGGCTACTAAGCCCTCTCTTACCAGTAAAACACCTAAAACATTTAAATTAAAACACAACACCCAAAAACCTCTAAAAATATAGATATTTTCAAATATTTAAAGGATTTTTGAAACAGTACAATAGAATTGCGCGCATCATGAGCAATAGTGTCAGATGTAGTCTGAGTTTAAGTCTCATTTTGGTCACTCGCTTGTTCTATGACTTTGAAAAAAACATTTAAACTCCCTGACACACAGTTTTATCAGCTGTCCAATATAGAGGATCAACAGTAATACCTATACTGTAGGATTATCATAGAGATTAAACAAGAATATGCACAGAAAATACATATCATACAGCCTAAGAGCTATAAGCACTAGCTATTTCTATTATTCCTGGTATTGTTTGGTAACAAGCAGGACATTAATGATCTTGTATATAATAGACTGAGGGAATCACAGATTTTCTAGAAAATAGAAGGAGGAGAGAGAGTAGCTGATGAGGGAAACAAAGACAATTATTTTATGGAACTTTTTCCAGAAAATGATTTTAAAAGATAGAGGAAAAGATAATCATTGATTGTCGTGAATCTTGGAAGAGGGTTTTTTGTTGTTATTCCTGCTTTTGTTTTTTTATTTATTTAAAGACAGATGAACTTAAATGAGTGAGAGTTTGAAGAGAGGGTGAAAAAAATCAATAAAACCATGGAACAATGAAATGACTTCATTATGTATTTTTCAGAAGGCAATTTTATACCAGTTAAATGATTAATCTTAGAAATGAGTGGAGATGTCTTTGTTATCCTACCAGAAAAGAGAAAAAAAAGTATGGTTGCATATGAGTTAAGTTCATAAGTTTAAAGAAAAATGAAGGATTTCCAACAGCTTCATCTTCTGTGTGAAGCAGTGGTAGTAGTTGCTGTTGTTTGTATAGACTCTCAAATAGTAATTACTGGGCCAAAATGAACACACGTTTCTAATCCACTTTATACATATGGGCTAAATGATTTTCAGGGGTAAAGTCCTAATTCACACCCTTTAGGAGTGTATCAACGGATATAGCCATTCTTCTATCTCTACAACCAGGCAGAATTCAGCAATCATCAATTTATCTAGTATGAGTTACTTGTGTGTGAATGTTTTATGTAATAGTGAAGAATGCATATGCATTTTTGCTCTCATTGAGTGTTATGCAGTGCAGGAAAATAGAAGATATACTGGGCACACAATAGGCAATAGATATTCTATCTATCTATCTATCTATCTATCTATCTATCTATCTATCTAGATATACTGTAGTAGTGGTCCCTAGGGACCAGTTTCATGGAAGATGATTTTTCCATGGTCTGGCGGGAGCACAGGGGATGGTTTGAGGATGATTCAAGCACATGACATTTATTGTAAAATTTATATCTATTATTATTACATTGTAACAGATACTGAAATAAATATACAACTCACCATAATATAGAATCAGTGGGAGCCCTGAGCTTGATTTTCTTCAACTAAACGGTTCCATCTGGGGGTGATGGGAGACAGTGACAGGTCATCAGGCATTAGATTCTCATAAGGAATATGCAACTTAGATCCTAACAGGGTATGCGCTCCTATGAGATGCCATCGCCGATCTGACAGGAGCCGGAGCTCAGGTGGCAATGCAAGGGATGGGGAGCAGTTGTAAATGCAAATGAAGCTTGCTTACTTGCCAGCCCACTTATTTCTTGCTGTGTGGCCTGGTTCCTAACCAGGCCAGATACAGGGTTTGGGGGCCCCTGTACTATAGAAATAGATAAAGAGGAGATAGATGAAAGAAAAATGGAGATATATAGATATCTATCTATATTACTAGATAGATGTAAATAGATAGACATAAATCCAGATTCTATTGACAGCAACAAAGAAAATAAAGTAGGATGGTTTTAATATAGGAGATACATACAGACACACACACACATACATACATATTGGGAATCAATTGAGGATAGAAACAATAAGGGATAGAATTAAAGGATTTGGGAACTGAAAGAGAAAATGTGCTGGAGAAATATTTAGGAGGTAGAAATTGTTACTATTACTTCATTTAAACATGTAATTTCTTTGTACCTTTTATCTTTGAACAATCTTCCAAAGCAGTTGCCCAGGTACTGGGTTGCTATAGGGAATGAAACAGTTATCCTAGAGATATGCATGGTCACTACTGTTTAAATCTCAGGTGAGTCTGCCTCGTCTACAGCATCAAATCTGTGTCTTCTATGATTCCAATTTCAGCTCTCCTAAATGAGACCAGGGACCAATAGCTAGAGCTCAGAAATCATTTTCTAGTTAAACCTGACTCTATTTAAAAATTATGCGTAGCCTTGAAACTAAATGATGGATTTAAACTTTCTAAAGGAGTTCCATTTTAATAGTCTATAGAGAGTTCTGAAATTATCTTTACAAAGGTACCTTTGTGGTTTGAGTTCTAAATCTCTAAATTACTAAAACTCAAATTATCTAAAAATATACTTCCAGGTTTTTTATTTTGAGGCTATAAATTTTACCTTGAGCTATACCTCTTCTATATTTTCATTTATTTATATTATCATTTGAATTAGTCTTCATGAAGGCATGGCCATTAGTAAATATTCCTTAAAAATTTTAACAGTTCACAAGCGTAAAGTAATTGTGTAGTTGTTTACAAAATTGGTGAACTCTGTAATTTTTGTGAAGTATTTTTCTTCTTTTGATTTTACAAGATCAGAATACAGTTTTAAAACAATTGCTATTTTAGCATTTATAAGTTAAAAATGCCCCAAATGTCCAAGTCTCTCATAAAGAGTACTAATGAACTTCCCAATGAACATATATTTAAACTTTTTTTTGATTATAAAATTTGGGATATAGAAGTATAATTGAAAAATTCCAAAAAGTATAATTCTGTATGAAACTTTCTGTTTTGGCTTATTTTGTTTCAAGCAGCAGAATGGCTGCATAATATGGCAGTGTAAATTGGGTCACATGGGAGACAGAACAAGCATGGATGAAAGCAGAGCCAGACAAGGGCAGAAACAATCAGGATCCTCCAGGAGCCCAGTCGATGCAGAGACATGCATTCTTATCTTCAAGTCTTTAGAGATAGCCTCTGGGGATGGGAGTCCCACAGAAATGGAAGGCCAAAGTCAAACCTTAAAGGAATCCACCGCAGCCTTAAGTGCAGTTTACTAAAATCTTGGACTCCAGTTTTAACAAATAAATTGACTTCTCTTCAATCTACATGCTGGGAGTATAAGATGTATTTTGATTCCAGGCAATATATTAATTCATTTGTCTACAAAAGAAATAAACTGGGGAAAGATGTTGAAACACTTTATCACAGGTGGATACATTCTGAAGAGGCTAAATTGGATTCACCTAAAGATAACTCAGAAATTCAAATACTGATTTAGATCAACCCCGCAGCTGCTTAAAATTAAAATAATGATGATGATAACAACAACAATAATAATAATAATTGAATTTGTACTCCCCTAACATGAAACCTCAATTTCTGGGTTGCTCCCTGCTACTATGGGTACAGACAGGAATTACTTCTTTACAACTTCTGAGAGAGAATGGTTTCAGTTATAGTCTTATAATTTAATTAATTTTCCTTCTTTCTGAAGATCCCTTTATTGGAACTGAAGAACACATCTCCTTTATCAAATAAATGCATATCGTTCTTCTACAATATTGTCCTGTCCTGAAACTTCAATTATTTTTTGACTTTTTTTTTTTTTTTTTTTGAGACAGGGCCTTGGTCTTTTGCCCAGGCTGGGGTGCAGTGGTGGTGCCATTACAGCTCAGTGCAGCATCCAAATCCTGGGCTTAGGCAATCCTCCTGCCTCAATCTCCTGAGCAGCTGGGACCAAAGGCATGCACCACCACACTTGGCTATTATTAATTTTTTTGTTGTTGTTGAAATGGTGTCTCACTATGTTGCACAGGCTAGTATCGAACTCCTGGGTTCAAATGATCCTTCTGCCTCAGACTCCCAAAGTGCTGGGATTACAGGCATGAGCCATGGCACCTGGCCTCATATTTTCTAAAAACAGCTTAGTAAACATGTTAGATAATGAAAGTTCTAAGTATCTTGCTAGCAATAAAGATGTCATTTTATCTTCCTATAATTGCCCAAGCCATGCTGAAATAGGGAAACAGAGGATGAACTCTTCCTTTCTTATTTAGTTTTTTTTACTTTCCAATTTATTTTCCATAAAAGTCAATTTGAGCATGGACTGGTTAGTTTTTTGTTGGATTATTTTTAAAAACGGTGTGTCTTTTTGACTAATTAAGTTGCAGTATATGTAATCAGCAAAAAACATCTATATGTTGAATGATGACTATTGTAGACTGTCATAATCAACAGCTGAGGCCAAATTCTGTTTACTGATTGCATGACCCAAATCCTCCAAGATTATTTTACATGTTGGTAAATGAACATATGCTAACAAAAATATAGTGAATTTAACATAAAATGACAGCCTTGAAATTGAATGATTAGATAAGTGTTCATTGTTTTAGATATAAAATAAAGAAAGGTTTCTTTTTTAAAAAAGAAAATGTAACAGTCAAATTTATTTTGTATACTCTTTAAGTTCCAAAGCGTCATTAAGATCAGTGATAAGACTGTTTCTGTGGTTCAGTTCACAGATAGCAAAGGAATATCCAGTGGCTGGAGGAAAAATGGTTGAAAAAACATTTTTTTCCCTTTGAATGGGTGGGTAATGTGATTCATCTTCCAAATAGTTTCATATATTCAAACAAAAAAATGGGACTCATGGCAAACTGCTATTATTACGAATCTGGTTTATAACGAAATCGGGTGACATTAAGCTCCTGAGGATATTTTAGGTCCATTTTCCAGAAAGAAGAGTAACAGATAAATAATGAGGAAGGATCTAAAAAGCAAAACAAATAATGTTTTTGCTACATTTCCTCACTTAGATTGTCTATGTTTTTATATAGACATATAAAATATATGTCTATATTTTATACCATTCCTACTAGTTTTGTTCTCATATGATTTGTAAATATTTGTGATTTTCATCTCAAACCATCAGCCAATATCCTGGTTAAATAAAAAGTGATTACAATTCTAATGATTATGGTTCATTTAGAAAGCTGAAAAGCAGTTTGAAAAAAAAGTTTCAGAAGAAAAAAAATTCATAAAAGTCACAGTACCAAAATATCAGTTATGCAAATAGTTTCAGTTTTTATTGTAAATCAATGTTCCTGTTTTTTCTGTTGTATTTGTAACACCTTTCAAATCTTTTGAAATACATCAGGTTGTTAGAAGTTTTTCATAAACTTGTCTCTAAAAGCTTATAAATATATATGATTTTCTTAAAATAATAAAAAAATTGTGGAATTCATCAGGTTTACACAAAGAGTTAATACAGAGCTCTGGAATAGAACTTCACAGCAATTCCCCATAGCTATCTTCTGCACACCAAACACTTAGGAGACTAGTTACTGTGAGTTTCTAGTTACTATTCCACAAGTAACTAGTAACTAGTACTGTGAGACTAGTTACTCTTCTATGTCCAAAATGGAAGAATTATATTATAGCTGTGTGAATAAGTCTATTGAAACTGAAGTTAAAATACCTTCAGTATTTCAGAAAAGGAATGCCCAGTTAGACTGATGTAGATTTATGAATGAAGGTTATTATTCTCAAACAGAGAAACTTCAAGTAAAATGGATATCTTGTTTTTACTACTGAAAGCACAAATTCTGAGAGCTAGTTCTATGAAAGGATTAAAATTTTTAAAAAGTACAAAAGGAAAAAAGGCAGATATTCAGTACATTAGGTACAAATGAAGAAAACTAATTGAATATAGAGGTATTAAGGTAACATGAAAGGGATAAATGAGGTAATAACTGACTTAAATTACACGCAGTATTTTTAGATTTAAATTTAAAATTCTTATCTGTAGAATTTGCTTGATGAACAAATATCTGTAGATTTCCTTCTTTTAAATGCAGTGTCCTTAACTAATGTTATTTAATTGTATTTTATTCACAATCCAAACTTTAAAAACATCTATCATAACAAAAGCCTGTCTTACCACCTTCATTTTTTTCCAACCAAAAAGAACAACAACAAGGAAAAGCTAGATATGGATAAAAAGAAAATTGGTATGTTTTCTTCTTGAGTCCAGATCCTTATGAAAAAAATAAGCAAAAGTATATTTTTCAGCAGGATTAATTTTATAAAAAAACACTGTTTTATGGTATATAGACAAAAAGCAATATCAAATAGCAAATGGAAGTTTTGAGAGATGGAATCATCACTTTTCCTGTCTTTTTAGTGAATTTTGGCATTTCTAACATGTAAGATCACTGTTTACCAAAACTTAATGAGCTAAAAACCAATTTTATAAAAGGGTACAAAGTTTTGATTATGGAGGACAGATATGTTCTGTAGATCTATGTGTACAACATAGTTAATAATATTGTATTGTATACTTGAAATTTTTAGGAGAGTAGATCTTAAATGTTCTCACCAAACCAAAGTAAATGGTAACTATGTGAGGTAATAGATATGTTAATTAACTTTAATTTGATAGTCATTTCACAGTTTAGACATATATCAAAGCATCACATTGAAAGACACATGCATACATATGTTTTTTGCAGCACTATTCACAATAGCAAAGACTTGGAACCAACCCAAATGTCCAACAATGATAGACTGGATTAAGAAAATGTGGCACATATGCACCATGGAATACTATGCAGCCATAAAAAATGATGAGTTCATGTCCTTTGTAGGGACATGGATGAAGCTGGAAACCATCATTCTCAGCAAACTATCGCAGGGACAAAAAAAACAAACCCCGCATGTTCTCACTCATAGGTGGGAATTGAACAATGAGAACACATGGACACAGGAAGGGGAACATCACACACTGGGGCCTGTTGTGGAATGGGGGGAGGGGAGAGGGATAGCATTAGGAGATATACCTAATGTTAAACGATGAGTTAATGGGTGCAGCACACCAACATGGCACATGTATAGATATGTAACTAACCTGCACGTTGTGCACATGTACCCTAAAACTTAAAGTATAATTTAAAAATATATATACCTCAAAAAAGAGAAAATAGAAAGTAAAAATGATAAAAGAGATAATTTTATTTAAAAATTGATTACCATGGAATGGAAGCCAGAGCAGTATTGCATAGGTTTCCAAGAGATGTTAGGAGATTATCTTATAATAATTTTAATGTATGCATTTTTAATAATATCATTTTAATCATTATTAAACAGAGTAATAATAAACAGATCATTTATAGGTTAATATATCATTTAGAAATCTTCTAAGTTGCTTTTTCTTTATGGAATATTTTCAAGATGTTTAAAGTCATATGTACTAATATTTTAACATGCATGCAATTCATCTTATATTAATTTAAATATATATATAATATAATAAAAGTAGTACACATGAGTTTGTGGTTTACTTTTGACTAATATTGGAAATAATTAGTATATGATATATTGTGAGTTGATATGAATATACATGCAGAGAGGTCTGCAAATTTGATTTTTTTTCCTTTTAACATTTTCATGCTTTTTAAAAATCATGCCTGGAGTATGATGATATTTATTTTTCTCCTGAATTTTTGAGGAAAATCTTCAACCAGTCATTCTGAAAAGAAAAATGTTTTTAGGATTTTCAGCATTACTGTCAATATTCTTTCTATTTGTACTAGTTGCAAATAGGCATGTGTTTCCACAAATCTATATTTTCTATGAGAAGTGTTTGAATAGATGTGACTCACAAAGAATTATTCCCTTGGTAAGAAACAGCAGGCTATGTAGATGGAGAAGTGAGTTGCCTGTATGGCAGCTCTTGAGTGGCAATCTGGAAGGACTATCTTCTCAGAGATTCTCTCCATCCAGCTGCCATGATGCTGGTCTGCAACAAGCCATGTGACAACTCAGGGTTTGAACCCTCTGCTCTTTTCCCATACTCTCATTGGGAGGAGATGGTTGGGACTATAGCACAAAATATAAGAGATGAAGCCTCAGAAATTAGTACCTGAGTGTCTTCCTCCAAAGGGCTCTCATTTCAGAGGAACATTCTTAACACAGAAGGCAGAACTCTGGCAGAAGGTAGGCAAGTGACAAGGAAAATACATTAGGTAGTGACAAAGTAGGCAAGTGATGGTAGTGACAAGTGACAAGGTAGGCAAGTGAAGATAGCCAAGACAAGGAAAAAGGAAACGAAATGGGAAAAAATGTTCAATGGAGAAAACAAATGAAATTATAAAGATTGTAAATAAAGGACATAAAAGTGGAAAATATTTAACAGAATAAAGCAACAACTGAATGAAAGACAAGAGAGATAAAAGACATATGAAGTATAGTGAAAAGTGTTAATTAGAAATAAGCATAGATGACAATTATGTAAAATATAATGAAAAATATGCAGTAGAAATAAATTTGGGGGACAATTATTCATATATTTTGTATAATTTTAGTAAAATACCTTGTTTTTCAACTATTCTGAATTGAAGACAATATTTTCAGTGAAACATGCCATTGTTTTTGTACTAATTTGGAAGATAGTTAATTTGTTTCCTTTAATTTTGAGAATATCTAGCACTTACTAATAGCTTATGGTAGAATAGACAATTTTTATGCTTGATATATAATCACACATATGTTTATGTATGTGTTCATCACAACAGTCCTAGGAAGTAGGCAACACTATTGTCTATACCTTTCAGAGGAGGACACCAAAGCCGTGATAGGATAACTAAATTGCTAGATATCACATAAGTTGCAAGTGTCAAAACCAAAGTTTGCTCTGGCAATCTGGCTTCAGAGATAATGTTCTTAGCACATTGATGCTAAAATAACAGGCTGTCTTTGAAGAACTGGTAATTACTACATACCTATAATTTTCTTATCATTATTTTATTTTTAAATAGTTAACCATTTTTTCACTAAGTTTAAAATTACCAACTGTCTCCACAAATATATATTTTACATTTGCAGATATTGCATGCTTAAAATCAGATAAAAATGTGTAGTCTTTGTTTTAAAAAGCATATCTAAAGCCTAAAGTTTAAGCAATGTTAAATATTAGCATGACCTGAGTTGGAATAAATTGATTTTAAATTGACATTTTAGATTATTTTCTTATGAAAGCCCATTGTTAATAATAATTCCTATTGGCAATGAACTAGATCCTTTTAAAATATTTGTGAAGAATTCTGAATTAACAGTAAACCACATAAGCTGATACTGAATTGTGTATTCTTTTTTCTTTTTCAGCTTTTACCAATTTTGAGTAGATTTTAAGGAAGAGAGAAACAGGTACCCTTGTTTATGGTAACTATGATCTGAAGAAAAATCTTTATCATCATTGTAAGATCTTTAAAAAATAAGCCTGTGTTGCGTGTTTAAAATATTTTCTTTTACAAGGGCAAATTTTGAGCCAGTATTTTAAAATAGAGTCTTATTTTCAAAAATCTATAATTAATTTATAACTTTTAATTTTGATATAATTTCAAAACACAGGGAATTTTGCAAGCATAGTACAAGAAATCCTGTTTTCCCTTTACCCAGAGTCATGAATTGTTTACATTTTTCCTCACTTGTTTTAGTATTTTATGAACACACATGCACAAACACACACACACACGTATATATGCATGTATATATATATATATGTTATATTTTTCTGAACTTTGTAAGAGAAGGTAGAAATATATGTCTTTCCCTTTAAAAATTTAAATGAATATTCCTAAAAAGGACATTCTTTTACCTAACCATGATACAGTTATCAAAATCAGAAAATTTAATAATGTTATGATACTATTATCTAATCCAGAGTCCGTATGGAAATGTCATCAATTTTTGAGCCTTCTATCCAAACCAAAATCACACTTTTTATTAAATTATTATAACTAGTGTCCTTAAATCTGAAATAGTCTCTCAGCCTTTGTATTTCCTGAAAGTGACTTTTTTTTTTTTTTAAGATAACAGGCCAATTACTTTGTAAAAAATTTTCAGTTATTCTACTGTTTCTTCCCAATTAGAATGAGGTCAAGTATTTTGGGCAATAATACTACTGAAGGGAGACTGTGTCTCTCAGTGAATCTTCTCAGAGGTGTCTGATGTAGGTTCTCTCAATACTAATGATGTTGGTTTAGATCATTCAGATGATCTAAGTATCCTCCAGGTTTCACCATTGTAAACTTACTTTTTTTTTCAATATTAAGTATTTTCTTGGAAGATACTTTGACACTCTACATATTTCCTGCTCATCATCAAACTTTTTCCCACTAGTATTAGCATCTGTGTGTTTTTTTAATGTTATTTTAGACGCAGGAATTACATGTGCAGCTTTGTTTATGGGAATATTGTCTGATGCCAGGGTTTATGGTAGGGATCCTGTCACTCTGGTAGTGAGCATGGTACCAGATAGGTAGTTTTCTTAACCCAGCTCCTCCCTCTGCACTCTAGTAGTCCTCAGTGTCTATAGCTCTCATACTTATTTCCATGTATCATAAATGTCATATTGATACCTCCAATTGCAACTCAACACCAGAGGACACATTCTAGTCTTTGCTCTTTCTGTTTCCAACTCTCTTTACAAACATGGAAAACATAGCTCACACTTTTTTTTTTTTAGATGGAGTCTCGCACTGTCACCCAGTCACCCAGCTGGAGTGCAATGGTACAATCTCGGTTCACTGCAACCTCTGCCTCCTGGGTTCAAGCGGTTCTCCTGCCTCAGCCTCTCGAGTAGCTGGGATTACAGGTGCCCACCACCACCTATCCAGCTAATTTTTTATATTTTTAGTAGAGATGGGGTTTCACTATGTTGGCCAGGCTGGTCTCGAACTCCTGACCTCATGATCCACCCACCTCCGCCTCCCAAAGTGCTGGAATTACAGGCGTCAGCCACCGCTCTGGGCCAGCTCCCACTATTTTTAAAATATTAATTCATTTCCTCAAGTCTAAAATACACTGAAAATAAGGAGCTGTGAAATGCCTGACTAGAGGTACTGGGTACTCATCTCTTGCACAAAGAATAACCAAAACATTGAGGAATCACACTTCAAATAGATCATCTAAGAGAGAACCATGGACTTTAACAGAGAATTCCCAGGAAATGCCTAAAACAAGAAAGGAGAGGGAAGTGAAATAGCCTACTCTTTTGGAATCAGCTGGGAGCCCAGAGAGACTCTCCAGTATAGGGAAAGGAAAATGAGTGATCCACAAAGGTCTACATTCCCACTACAGACACCTGCAATCTTAGCCATGAGAAAGCCCCTCAACCCTGTGGGCCCTGAGATAAGTCTCAGGCTGGAGCTGCCTGGAGAATGTGCAATGACATTGCTCCAGAGAAAGAGGTCATACTGGGTCCCACACAATCCCCAGTTCCTAAGTAGCCACACAAACATGCCATTCTGGGAGCCCAGCCCACACCATACTGCTTCCTGCCTTGAAGCCCAATAGACCCTGCATTTCCACATCCCAGGAGCCTCACATTCCTGCTGCTGCTGGGACCAAAGCATAAACCAACGGCATTGACCCTGCTTCCCCCCAACAGCAGAGCAAACATGCATTGTAAATTCCCTGAGCACAGGCTACCCTGCTTATAACCACCAACTGAGGTTGAAATGCATGCTCCCTGAGCAGTGGCTGCTGCCACTGAAAACAAAACCTCTATCAGAGCTGCAGTGCAGCTACAGAAACATTGCCTGAGCATTTTGTTGAGGGCCTAGGGATCATTCTGCCCCTGCGTGTCATAGTCAGCTCTGCCATGCACCACTGGAGCCCTGATGACAAGCTTGCCAGGCCCAGCTCAACTCTAGCCCTATGCCTTAGCATTTATTTTTGAAATAGTCCAGTCAAACAAAATTTAAAATAAGAAAATGAACAAAACCTATATGACATACAGGATACCATAAAGTACCCAAATATTTGAATTTAGGGGTCCGAAAAGTCTAAAAGAAAACTAAATGGATATACAGTCTTTTTGACAACATAATAGCTAAAATCCTCCCAATCTAGCAAGATGTTTATACATTCACATACAGGAGGCTAAGAAACCCCCAAATAGATACAATTCAAAGAGGTTTCCTCCCCAGCATATTATAGTCAAACTGTCAAAAGTCAAAGACAACGGGAGAATTCTAAAAACAGCAAGAGAAATATATCCAGTCATTTAGAAGGGAACTCTATCAGGATAACAACATATTTCTCAGCAGGAAACTTCCAAACCAGGAAAGAATGGGATGATATATTAAAAGAAAAAATATCATACCAACCAAATATACTACATCCAGCACAGTTATCCTTCATAAATGAACAAGATATAAAGTCTTTTCCAGACAAGCAAAAGCTGAGGGCATTCATCACCACTAAACTGGCCCTACGAGAAAGGCTTAAGGGAATTCTACACATGGAAGCAAAAGGATGATATCTAATATCTTGAAAATAGAAAAGTACAAAATCCACTCACAGGGTAAATACACAAATTTTTGAATTGCTGATGAGAAAGGGCTCAAATGTTAAACTAAAGAAAACTACCAAACCACAAAGATAAACAATAAGAGAGAAAGAAGGCAAAAAATAATACACAAAACAAACAGAAATCAATTAATAAAATGACAGGGATAAGCTTTCACATATCAGCAATAACTTGAATGTAAATGAAATAAACTTTCCAGTTACAAACTATAGACTGGCTAAATGGAGAAAACAACACATGATTCACCTATATGCTACCTACAAGAAACTCATCTCACCTATAAAGATACAAACAGATTGAAAGCAAAGGAACATAAAAAGTATTCTACACTAATGGAAACCAAAAGCGAGCAGACAGTAACTATACTTATATCAAATAAAACCGACATTAAATACAAAATAAAAGAGAGATAATTATAAAATTATCTTTATCTCTATAACATAAAGGGATTAATTCAACAAGAGGATATAACAATTGTAAGCATATATGCAATCACACTAGAACACTTAGATACACAAAGCAAATATTGTTAGATATAAAGAGAGAAATAGACTCTAATAGAATAAGTGATGGTGACTTGGACATCCCACTCTCAACATTAGGCACATCATGTAGTCAGAAAAATAACAAAGGAATGTTACCAGCTCCTCTTTGTACCTCTGGTAGAATTCGGCTGTGAATCTGTCTGGTCCTGAGCTTTTTTGGGTTGGTAGGCTATTAATTACTGCCTCAATTTCAGAACTTGTTATTGGTCTATTCAGGGATTTGACTTCCTGGTTTAGTCTTGGGAGGGTGTATGTGTCCAGGAATTCATCCATTTCTCCTGGATTTTCTAGTTTATTTGTGTAGAGGTGTTTATATTATTCTTTGATGGTAGTTTGTATTTCTTTGGGATCAGTGGTGATATCCCCTTTATCATTTTTTATTGTATCTATTTGATTCTTCTCTCTTTTCTTCTCTATTAGTCTGGCTAGCAGTCTATTTATTCTGTTAATCTTTTCAAAAAAACAGCTTCTGGATTTATTGATTTTTGAAGAGTTTTTCATCTCTTTGTCTCCTTCAGCTCTGGTCTGATCTTAGTTATTTCTTGTCTTCTGCTAGCTTTTGAATTTGTTTGCTCTTGCTTCTCTAGTTCTTTTATTTGTTGTTAGGGTGTCAATTTTAGATCTTTCCTACTTTCTCCCGTGGGCATTTAGTGCTATAATTTTCCCCGTATACACCGCTTTAGCTGTGTCCCAGAGATTGTGGCACATTGTGTCTTTGTTTTCATTGGTTTCAAAGAACTTATTTATTTCTGTCCTAATTTCATTATTTACCCAGTAGCCATTCAGTGGTATGTTATTCACTTTCCATGTAGTTGTGAGGTTTTGAGTGAGTTTCTTAATCCTGAGTTCTAATTTGATTGCACTGTGGTTTGAGAGACTGCTATGATTTCCGTTCTTTTGAATATGCTGAGGGGTGTTTTACTTCCAATAATGTGGCTGATTTTAGAATAAGTGCTACGTAGTGTCAAGGAGAATGTATATTCTGTTGATTTGGGGTGGACAGTTCTGTAGATGTCTATTAGGTCTGCTTGGTCCAGAGCTCAGTTCAAGTCCTGAATATCCTTGTTAATTTTCTGTCTCATTGATCTGTCTAATATTGACAGTGGGGTGTTAAAGTCTCTCAATGTTACTGTGTGGGAGTCTACGTCTCTTTGTAGGTCTCTAAGAACTTGCTTTGTGAATCTGGGTGCTCCTGTATTGGGTGCATATATATTTTGGATAGTTAGCTCTTCTTGTTGCATTTATCCCTTTACCATTATGTAATGCCCTAACTCATTTTATGAGGCCAGCATCATTCTGATACCAAAACACAGCAGAAACACAACAAAAAAAGAAAATTTCAGGACAATATCCCTGATGAACATCGATGCAAAAATCCTCCATAAAATACTGGCAAGCCGAACCCAGCAGCACATTAAAAAGCTTATCCACTACGATCAAGTCAGCTTCATCCCTGGGATGCAAGGTTTGTTCAACATATGCAAATCAATAAATGTAATCCATCACATAAACAGAATCAATGACAAAAACCACATGATTATCTCAATAGATGCAGAAAAGACCTTTGATAAAATTCAACACCCTTTCATGCTAAAAACACTCAATAAGCTAGGTATTGATGGAACATATCTCAAAATAATAAGAGCTGTTTATGACAAACCCACAAGCAATATCATACTGAATAGGCAAAAGCTGGAAGCATTCCCTTTGAAAACCAGCACAAAAGACGTATGCCATATCTCACCACTTCTATTCAACATAGTATTGGAAGTTCTGGCCAGGGCAACCAAGCAAAAGAAAGAAATAAAGGGCATTGAAATAGAAAGAGAAGAATCAAATCACCTCTGTTTGCAAATGACATGACTGTATATTTTTAAAAAACCCATCGTCTCAGACTAAACACTCCTTAAGCTGATAAGCAATGTCAGCAAAGTCTCAGGATACAAAATCAATGTGCAAAAATCACAAACATGCCTATATAAAAATAATAGACAGAGAGCCAAATCATGTGCGAACTCCCATTCACAATTGCTACAAAGAGAATAAAATGCCTAGGAATACAACTTACAAGTGATGTGAAGGACTTCTTCAAGGAGAACTAGAAATCACTATTCAAGAAAATAAGAGAGGACACAAACAAATGGAAAAACATTCCATGCTCATGGATAGGAAGAATCAATACTGTGAAAACGGCCATACTGCCCAAAGTAATTCATAGATTCAATGCTATTCCCATCAAACTACCACTGACTTTCTTCACAGAATTAGAAAAAAACTACTTTAAATTTTATGTGGAACCAAAAAAAGCCCATATAGCCCAGACAATCCTAAGCAAAAAGAACAAAACTGGAGGCATCATGCTACCTGACTTCAAACTATACTACAAGGCTACAGTAACCAAAACAGCATGGTACTGGTACAAAAAGAGATATATAGAGACCAATGGAACAGAAGAGAGGCCTCAGAAATAATGCTGAACATCCACAATCATCTGATCTTTGACAAACCTGACAAAAACAAACAATGAAAAAAGGATTCCCTATTTAATAAATGGTGTTGGGAAAACTGGCTAGCCATATGCTGAAAACTGAAACTGGACCCCTTTTTTACACCATATACAAAAATTAACTCAGGATGGATTAAAGATTTAAATGTAAGACCTAAAACCATAAAAACCCTAGAAGGAAATCTAAGCAATACCATTCAGGACATAGGCACGGGCAAATACTTCATTAGTAAAAAACCAAAACCAATTGCAACAAAAGCCAAAATTGACAAATGGGATGTAATTAAACTAAAGTGCTTCTGCACAGCAAAAACAAACAAACAAACAAACAAACAAACAAAAAACTATCATCAGACTGAACAGGCAACCTACAGAATGGGAGAACATTTTTGCAATCTATCCATCTGACAAAGGGCTAATATCCAGAATCTACAAGGAAGTTAAACAAATTTACAAGAAAAAGCAAACAACTCCATCAAAAAGTGGGCAAAGGATATGAACAGACACCTCCCAAAAGAAGACATTTATCCGGCCAACAAACATATATTTTAAAAAGAAGCTTATCATCTCTGGTCATAGAGAAATGCAAATTAAAACTACAATGAGATATCATCTCATGCCTGTTAGAATGGTGATCATTAAAAAATCATGAAACAACAGATGCTGGGGAGGATGTGGAGAAATAGGAACACTTTTACACTGTTGCTCGGAGTGTAAATTAGTTCAACCATTGTGGGAGACAGTGTGGCTATTCCTTAAAGATCTAGAACTAGAAATACCATTTGACCCAGCAATCCCATTACTGGGTATATACCCAAAGGATTATAAATCATTCTACTATAAAGACCCATGCACACATATGTTTACTGCAGCACTATTCACAGTAGCAAAGACCTGGGACCAACTTAAATGCCCATCAATGTTAAATTGGATAAAGAAAATGAGACACAGATACACCATGGAATACTATGCTGCCATAAAAAAGTAGGAGTTCATGTTTTTTGCAGGGACATGGATGAAGCTGGAAACCATCATTCTCAGCAAACTAATACAGGAACAGAAAACCAAACACCACATGTTCTCACTCATATGTGGAAGCTGAACAATGAGAACATATGGACATAGGGAGGAAATATCACACACCAGGACCTGTTGGGGGGTCGGGGGCAAGAGAAGGGATAACATTAAGAGAAATACCTAATGTAGATGATGGGTTGATGGGTGCAGCAAACCACCATGGCACAAGTATACCTTTGTAACAAACTTGCACCTTCTGCACATGTATCCCAGAACTTAAGTATAATTTTAAAAAAAGAGAGTGAAAATTAACAAAGAAACATTGGCTTTAAACAATACTTTAGACAAAATGTAACTAACAGACATATACAGAGCATTTATTATAACAGCTACACAAGACAAATTATTCTTCTCAGCACATGGAACATTATCTAGGAGAACCTATAAATAAATCTACATATTTATAGCCAACTGATTTTTGACAAAGACATCAAGAAGATACCTTGAGAAAAGAAAACCTTCTTCAGTAAGTGGTGCTAGTAAAATTAGATATCCATGTGAAAAAGAATGAAAATGGACCCTCCTTTCTCACCATATAAGAAAATCAACTCAATATGAATTATAATTTTAGAGGGACCAAAATTATAAAACTACCATAAGAGAAATAGGTGAAACAGTTCAGAACAGTGATCTAGACAAATAACGTATGGCTAAGACCTTAAAATTACAGCCACCTTCCAAAAAATAGAGAAATGGTACTATATCAAACTAAAAAGCCTCTGCACAGCAAAGGAAACAATCAGAGAGTAAAGAAACAGCAGGTTAAATTGGAGAAAATATTTGCAAACTATTCATCCAGCAAAGGACTACCATCCAGAACATGCAAGGAACTCAAGAAACTTAATAGCAAAAAAGAAAAGGAATGATCTCATTACAAAGCAGGCAAAGGACATGAATAGACATTTTTTCAAAAGAAGACATACAAATCACCCACAAGTACATGAAAAAACATCATCAACATCAACAGTCATCACAGAAATGCAAATCAAAAACCACAAGATAGCATCTTATCCCAGTTAGAATGGCAATTATTAAAAAGAAAATAAAAGTGACTAGTAAGAATATGGAGAACAGGTTAACTCTTACACAATATTGATGGGAAAGTAAATTAGTACAACCACTATGAAAAATAGTATGGATTTAAAAAAAAATTTAAAAAACCAAAAACTAGAACTGCCATATGATCCAGCAATCCCATTACAAGGTATTTATCCAAATGAAAAAAAGTCAGTATATCAAATAGATACCTACATTCCCATGTTTGTTGAAGCCCTATTCATAACAGCAAAGATATAGATCAGTCTAAGTGTTCAGAAATGAATGAATGGATAAGGAAAATGTGGTATGTATATACATTAGAATACTTTAAAAAAGAATAAAATCATGTCATTTTCAATGTTTATGACACTAGAGGTCACTATGTTAAATGAAATAAGCCAGGCAGAAAAAGAAAAATATCACATGTTCCCTCTCATATGTGGGAGCTAAAAAAAGTCAAGCTCATGAAGTTAGAGAATAGATTGTTGGTTACCAGAGAGTGAACAGGTTACCAGGAAGGGTTGACAGAAAAAATAAGACATAGCGTTTGATAGATCAGTAGGATGAGTACAATTAACAACAATGTGTTTTATGTTTCAAAATAGCTAGAAGAGAGGACTTAAAATGTCTTCAACACATAGGAATCATAAATTTTCAAGTTGATGGACACTTCAGATACCCTGACATAATCATTACATATTTTACACATGTAACAAAATATCACATGTACCCCATAAATTGGTAGAGATATTATATATTCATAACACAGTAAAATAAATAAAATACACAGAAACAAATTTCAATATTGCTAACGTATAACACTGCACAAAACAAATCTAATTACCATAGATTAATGTCCACCTACAATGGCTTTTAATTCTGTATTAGGAACATTTTCATAAATTCAAATGCACAAACTATGTATTTAAAATGAATAATCCATTTATGTGACTAAAGCATACATTTTTGAATTCTTGATTAACATGCTTCATGTAATAAACTTCCTAATAGTCTTCTACACATAAATATTTCTGAAATTTAAAAAATATTGATCAAGCTAACTGAACGAGGATCCTTAAAATGATTTGGTCTTTTTAAATTTATGTCAAATGATACAGAAGGACAATTAAGCTAACTAATAGCACCAACAGACTTTAAAAGGTCGGTCTTCATAAGGAGGGTAAAAATATCTAAAAACTAACAATATCATTATTATTTTACACAAAATTTAGTTTTTTTTTTGTTTTAGTGAACACTTATTTCCTCCTGAAATAAAATATAATATTTAACCATTAAGAAAAATTTAGGAAATGTGTAAAAAAATAAAAACTCGAGATCTTAAACTCACTCCTTTCAGTCAGAGATGTGATACTCACTGCTAACATGGAACCTTGTAGCTTACTGGCAAAGAACATGGATGTTTAAGTCAGAACTGGATTCATATTTCAACACAGCTATTTGCTAGCTATGTAATGTTAAGCTTATTACTTAATCTCTATAAGCCATAGTTTTATGACCTACAAAAACTTTCATTATCTTAATCATACAATTGTTTTGACTAAGAAGGAATTTCTGACATATCACAAAGTATATTTTACATATAATAGTACTCAATAAAATTTCCCCTGAGAAATGTTTAACATATAACAATGAGAAAAACTGCAGAATACTGTATATACAGTAAAATCATTATTTGAAACATGACCTTATGAAACATGATCTTATAATCTATAGCAAACGTAAAATATTTGAAACATGATTTTGTGTCATTATTGAGAAATTCAATAGTATTATTATTATTATTATTATTTTTGAAACGGAGTCTCGCTCTGTCGCCCAGGCTGGAGTGCAGTGGCGCGATCTCGGCTCACTGCAAGCTCCGCCTCCCGGGTTCATGCCATTCTCCTGCCTCAGCCTCCCGAGTAGCTGGGACTACAGGCGCCCGCCACCACGCCCGCCTAATTTTTTTGTATTTTTAGTAGAGATGGGGTTTCCCCGTGTTAGCCAGGATGGTCTCGATCTCCTGACCTCGTGATCCGCCCATCTGGGCCTCCCAAAGTGCTGGGATTACAGGCGTGAGCCACCGCGCCCGGCCGAGAAAGTCAATATTCTAATAATTCATTGCACATCCCAGAATATTAATTCTTTCATTCTGTAAATATCAAATGAGTGACCATGTGTACTGAGCTTGGTGCAAGGTGAACAATATATGCGGAAAGGACAAAGTTCATGCCTTCATGATGCTTACCGCCTAGTGGAGTAGTTATACAACACAAACAAACATGTACTTACAAAATGTGACGTACCATTTGAAAATAAATAAAACACTAAGTGGATTGGTCGCTCTCTCTCTCTTCCAAGCCATCTTTTTCCTTTTTCTTCATCTATCAATATATATCTATCAATATTTTTGGCAGAAGCTAGAAAAAGGCTTTTTTTTTTTTTTTTTTTTTTTTTTTTGAGACTCAATCTCACTCTGTCACCCAGGCTGGAGTGCAGTGGCATGATCTCGGCTCACTGCAACCTCCGTCCCCTGGGTTCAAGCAATTCTCCTGCCTCAGCCTCCCTAGTAGCTAGTATTACAGGCACATGATACCACGCCAGGCTAATTTCTACATTTTCAGTAGAGACGTGGTTTCGCCATGTTTGCCAGGCTGGTCTCAAACCCTGACCTCAAGTGATCCACCCACCTAGGCCTCAGAAAGAGCTGGGATTACAGGTGTGAGCCATCGCACCCAGCTGGAAAAGACATTTTCAGTGCCCCACACGTTCTCAACTGATACTGAATTCTCAAAAAGCCAACCATGCAAATGACAAAGGAAAGAACATTCCTGGCAGAAGAAATAATATGTGGAAATGTCCTATTGTAGATCAAAACTTGATTCGAGTCGCTCTCCCTCTTTCTTTTGACTTTATCCAGTTAGAATAATTTCTTTTATTTGCTGAAATTCCAATAGCTCTACTCTGTTAATTCTGAGGTAAGAAACAGTCCTCCAGTTTTGTTATGTAACAATCAACGTCTCATTTCAATAACTGGACATCATACAAAATGTTATTCAAAATAAAAATTAAATTAATGTTATTTTTTCCCCTTTCCCTTGCTCAGGCTGCTTCAGATTGGAAGCCCACACCTACTCCAGGCTGTTTTCCAACTGGAAAATGATGTGATGGGGTAATCCTGCTCTCTATCTATATCTCACCAGCAGAATGCATACTCTATCAGAAAGGTTCTTTGGTGGAATGTTTATTCTCTGTCCTGGAGCTCCCCAAGTGCCCACTGCCTTTGACCTCAAAGTCCAGGCCTTTCAATTAGATGACCCAAGACTACCCCACTGTGATCTACACTTTCTCCCGAGTGATCTACACTTTCTTTTGTGGCAACACTCACTACCTCCTGACCCTACAGTCTCTTAGATATGGTGCAGGTGCTTCTGCACTCTTCTGGCTGCCAAACCAGTCAGCCCTTTGCTTGCTTTCTAGATTTCTAAAGGCAGGATTCAGATATAATGCTACAGTTTGTCTAAACCCAATAAATAAACTGTTTTTTCCCCAGACATCAGACAAAAAAAACATGATTATCTTTCTTCTGTATGTCTGTAAGGTGAGCAACACCATTCTCCCCTGAATGAACACACTAAAATTCCTGGGTGTTGTCCTTGATACTCTGTTTTTCTTTATCCTTCATCATATCTTTAAGTTCAGCCTGTCACAAACATTCAATGACACCATTGATATCTAGTACATGTCAACCTCTTTCTTCCCTGAATGCACACAAAAGCCTCCTAACTTGTCTGTTTCTGTCAGTTCAGTTTTCCTGTCATTTAATGCTGTTTCTTCTCTTGCTACTTGAGTTATTTTTCTAAGTGCAAATCTATTGTCATTTCCTTGTATAAAATTTTAATGGCTCTTTATTCCATAACTAGAGATTGAACCGTTCTCAGTTTTTCTATGTCGTTGTATTTCCTGTCCTGAATAACCCATCCCTCATATTCCCTCTCGCCAATTATGTGGCTGACTCCTTCTCACACTTTAATGTTGATTTAGACTACAGAACTCTGTCTGACCCCTTACTCTACTCTCAAAGCTCCCCTTTACTTCAGTCTAATTCTCTTATCATGCACTAAAGCCATCATTTATATTTGCTTTCTTTTTATAACTTAATAATCCTTAATAAGTCATCACTTCCTTGACAGGAAGAATCATGTCTTATTTTCATCATGGTATCAAGAGTATACAATACAACTCCTGGCAAACTATTAGTGTTTAACTGATATTTGTGGAATTAATTAATGAGTAGGTGAATAAGTGTAATGGTGGGTAACTCAGTATCTAGATGAAAAACACTGTCTCAAGAGCTTTTTCTTTGCCAAGACTCCAGTCCTAATTCCCAGCCTTTAACATTCTCAGCTTTAATTTGAGGAAAAAATGACTCTGATGGACCAGTTTTGGTCCATTATGTAGTTTCCACTTAATAAATAGAATTAAATAATTTCAATTAAGAAGGCTCATGTGAATACTGACACATTATCAGATACTTAGTTGACTAAAAGTCTTCAAAGGTGCCGTGTCGTAGTCAGAGTTCTGGCACTGAGGAGGTTTAAAGAGAGTTATTATTTACTAAGAGAGTTAGACAGGCAAACCACAGGAGATGGTGCTATCACCTTACATGAAGCTTACATTATACAGAAGGGAGGAAGATACTAGAAGAATAAGTTTTTGAGTTCTATGCAGAAAAATTACATATGGATACAGGAGGGAATTTTATGGAGTTAGAAGTGATAGTCTAAATAAATGGTGAAGGAATCCTTCTCTGAAAATGAGTAAACTATGTGTACATTTGAAGGAAATGCCTCACTGGCAGAGCTATGTACAAAGCAAAGGCTCTGAGGTGCCAGTATATTTAGTATGTTTAAGAAATCACAAAGACAAGTGTGACTGGGACTGAAGGAGGGAGTGAATTAATACAATCCAGAAAATCTAAAATATTTATATTACCTGGCTTTGTTTGAATTCCAATCCCAAATGAATTTGTCAAAGAAATCTGATTTGTCCAACCTTAGTTATTTGACAACTACAGGTTAATCCACTCTACTGAGGAAGGATGAGTCATCATAAATATTTCTTGCAGTGTCTTATCTTTTTAAACAAAGAACAAATTTAAGAGAAGTGTGCTGGGGTTGGGAGGGGAGTGTGTTGATGGTTGTAGAAATCATACCAAGATTGTCTTCTCTGTGAATGTAAAAGGACAGTTCTTTAGGGGAAAAATCCCTCAGACTTCTGGACAGGGACTTAGAACTAGATTATGTGACACTGTATAGAGGAGGCTAAGTATAAGGAAAATCTCATAGATTTACATAATACTGAGACTGGAAAGGAAGTTAGGAATTTTCATGTTCAGTCATATTAAAAATGAACTAAGGAAATTTCAGAAGCTAAGTGACTTTTTTTCAGGTTGGTATACACAGCTAATTAGTGCCAGCCCACAGACCAAACACGTATCTTTTGATTTCCTATTCAATTTGGCATAGAAAATAATGTGACTTGAGTTCTGAGAAAGCACTTTTCTGGAGAGTCCCTAAGAATACTTCCAAACACAATTAATTAAAATAGAACTAGTGGCAATGTTAAGATAAATCAGAAAATAGCATGAAAAACAGAATAAATTTAATGTACATCAAAGTACGTCATCATGGGAATGGCTCTCAAACCAAACCCTGAAGGAGAATAATGTGGCCTCAAATCATTTCAGAGCCTAGGGCATGAAACTTCCATGAAAAATGCTGTTTGTCTGAATTCTTGTAGTGAAATATAGACATTCATTAAAGTAAAATGTCATAAGGAAAAAGAGAAACCCAGCAAAAATTTTTGTGCAAAATTTTCTCACTGTGGTAACGCAGTTAGAAAAAAATAGAAAAAGCTGTGAGTTTAAGCTCTGGAGTCTGAATTATCTTTATTTGAATCTTTGCTGGGACCTGTCTTAGCTATGTACAACAAGGCAAGTTTTCAATCTCTTTGAATTGCAGTCTCCTCGTTCATTTAAACCAAACAATACAAAAGAAAACAAAAATCTATATTCCACTTAACATATCCAGTATATTTTGAGTATTACTTATGTAAGGCATATAAATATCTTGCATATTTATTGATATATATTAGATGTATGTAAACTCTTGATTTTCATAATAATCTGTGACATTATTCAACACAGGGACTTTCCAGAGAGATACTTTTGAGTTCTTGATCTAAAGTATTTTTCTTCTATTTTTTCATTATTGTTTCCTAATCATTAAAAGTAATGACAAAAATCGTGATTACTTTTGCACTAACCTCATAATAAAATATTTCAAATATTGTTACTGAGAGTGAAATGTAGTGAAAACGTTTGTTGTTCCTATTAATGAACCTTACTAGACTTCCGAGGCACCCAGAAGACTAACACTCTAATAAAGGCTATAGCAAGTAATTGATGAAGAACGGATAAATTGCAGAAGCAGAAATTTCTCAGCTCTAGAGAGGTGGTTCAAAGATTTAATAAACTAATTAAAAAGTCTGAAGAAAAGAGAAACCACTGATGGGTCTTGACGTCTTTAAGTAAAGTAGTAACAAGCACAGTTGTCATGGAGGTAACACAACAGCCAGAATGTTTTTCTAAGGAGTGAATTAGGACACACAGTGGAAAGTGCCTGAAGAAATTAAGTGCATTGAAAATACATCTGAATTACTGAGAGTTTTAAGAACATTAGATCGCCCATTTTCTTCTGTGTAATTTGTAAATTATCTATTTTAATTCCTCCATTTTACAAATGAAGATAATGAACCTTAAAAGTAGCAGGGACTATTTCCAGCTCCATTCAATAAAAGCCAAGTCTTCATTTTATAAAAAGTGTTCACTGTAGTTTTCATGGAGCAAATTAGTGGCAACTTGAGTCACCATGCAGTGCCCTAGTGAAATAGTCCTGCTTAACTCTAATGGATCTAGGCAGTGACTTTCTTAGTGGTAATGGCAATCGTCCCTCGGTTTATGGTCCTGGTCACAGCTATATCACGTTCTTTTTATTTATTTTGTATATTTTTACTTTTATGTTTGCCTTTTTGTTGAGAAAATGTCAGAGAACATACATGTATATAAACTTACAGTATAAACATTAAGGCTTTTTAAATTGGCTGCCTTTTGCCACTTTTTGGAAGGGAAGTTGCAAATTTAAGGGAACACTTCATAATCTCATTCATTTGCAGAAGTTGGCATACATCAGTGGAGAAAAAGAACATTCAGAATTCACCCTGGGACTCTATGAGTGTCTTAGGTGATTGAGCAGTGCTTTTACTTTTTCATGATGTTATATGTAAAGGATGCAACTACTGTAATCACTATTCTGTGCCAATCTCAAAGTAGCCTCATAAAAAGTGTTCATTAAACTGAAAATAGTTTACTTGGCATTTCCTAAAACTCACCAGATCTGTTATCAGCAGCAATTAAAAAACCTTTAAAGGTATTTCTTTGTATTCAATTATCACACATTAATATTTTCTTATCTTTATCTTTCCAAAACCTTACTTAACGTTTCTGCCTCATCTGCTAATTTATTGACATTTCATCTTACGGTAATAGTAATTGTTTCTCCTATCAAACATATCTTATCTTTTCAGATGGTATTTCATTCTATCCCTGAACTTGAAACATCTTTCCCACCCTTTTTCTACTTGATGAAATTTTCTTACTCATCACTAAATGCTCAGCTATATTAAAGTCCCTTCAAGAAGACTTCCCTGTACTCTCATATTGGGTGACATACCTCCTTTCTGTTCCCATCATGCCCCATCTTGTCAGAAATCATCATGGTATCTTGGCCTTTCATGAATCATCTACTCCACTCTCAGATATTTTGTTATCACAGGGCAGTAACAGTGTCACATTCATCTGTCTACTTCTAGGAACCCCACAGTGCTTATTATGAGACAATGCTTAATAAATGCTCATTAAACAAAAGGAAAAAATACAGTATAAATCTCCCATACATACAAATATGAGCATATTCCAGGAACACTTACTTGAGACATCAGATTTTTTTTTTGTTATAACATTTCACTCAGATACAGTGTGCTTTTTAAGGAAACAGAAAAATTTTAATTCAGAGAACAGCTGCCATCTTTTGGGAGAAGTCAGAAGAATCTCTCTCCCTTTTGCTCTCTCCCCTATAAAGCGAGAGCTTATTGTTAATGATATTTTTTGTATGTGAAAGGTAGCTTGAAGAGAAACAGTTGTTCTTGATATTGAATAAATTAATTGTGAAACCTGTTTTGCTTCCTTTTTCTCCAAGTGGATAAAAATATTCATGATTCTAAAGCTGTAAAAGGCTATTCTGAAACTATCCGCAGACAAGGTTGTCATGGAAACCACCATTTTTTTGGAATAGTACAATAAATAGTCATCTAAAGAAATACTGAACACGGCACACCTTGCTCTGGTAATTATAGATGGTCCAGAATTGAAACATCTATGACATATTTTGCTCTCAGATGTGCCACCAGAGGATATTTATTACCATAATGGGAAATTTTTGTAAACAGGTAAGATACAAAATGTTTACTTGCAGCAATAACTTGAGGTATGGAATGAGAAGGACACATACTACTACTGCTTCATAAACTCCTTGGTCTCCTCATCCACCTCACACATACATTCACGGCTTATGCAAACAGATAAGAATAAAGACATGAGACAGGAAATTTCAAGATTCACTAGCAACCTAAGAAAGTAGAAGACAAAAGAATTTAAGAATATGTGAAAATCAGGGATAGCTCTAAATTCTCTTTCCCTATACACCCCAGCTTCCTATAGGGAGACTAGATACCAAAGTATACAATAAGAGCTTGGATAAATGAAATTAGAATTTGAAGAACAGTGTTAAAAAAAAAAGAATAAAAATAGCATCCTTTCCCTGTCTTCTCCGTAGGTTTTTGGGGTGTGGAAGGCTGCCAAAGAGGTAGGGGATAATTTCTGAATATAGAGAATAATCTTGATTTACGACTGAAGTTTTGCCACTTGCAAAACCTACAGAAGTACTTCGTGCTTCAGGGGTTGAGGGAGGACAGCCTTGAGTAGTGGCAAAGCTCAAAGTGAAGAGATCAAGATTTTTCATTGAGGAGATGTGATTTATCCAGGCAAGTTTTAAGGAAGGCTGGCCATGGACTCAAGTAACCACCAAGTGGTGGTACATTTGCTAGAGGTTAGGATTAGGAGAGAAAGTCCTGTTATTTATACCCACCCATGGATGCAGGCAAAATAGGTACATGATCATACTACACAAAATAGTCAACATTTGTCACTGCCCCAGTGAAAAGGAAGGAGATGGATTTCAAAGAGAAGGCTTTGAACTGAATAGGGACCATGTTTAAAACCCAAGCCAAAATGATTCTATATTGATCCAATATATTTATTAGAGGCAACAAGATTGTCTTTTTTATTATTGAGCTGAATAGGAAGTTGTAATACAATTTATATTTCTGAGCAAAAAAGGTTTTACTTTTTATACATATGATTTTTACATATTACATTCTTGTCTATATACATATAAATTTTTACATATATGTGGTATAAAGAGCAAAAGGTTCAGCTCAGGGTCCCAAAGAGATAGTACAAGAAAAAATTAAAATGGGTCATCTAAACCAAACTATTCTAAGATCTTTTTGCTTTTTTCAATATTCTATTTATTCTTCCCATTGTGAATGAGTTTTCTTAATCCCTTCCTAATGCAGGCAGGAGGAGAGTAAAACAGAGGATAAGAACATCAGCATTCTCTGAGAAGTTGATTTTTTTTTCCTTCAACTAGAATGAGAAAGCCAAAGCTTGCTATGGAAAATTACCTAACCTTAAATGTCTAACATTTTTAATGCAAGAAACTATTGGTTTATTAGTGTCCTATGGAACCTGGTTATGATAATTTGTGTAAAAACAAAACAAACTGCATAGAAAGACTTGAACTCTATTTAGCACAAGGGCAGCAGGGGAGAGAGAGAGAAAAGGAGAGAGAAAAACATGAGCATTTGTAAGCAAGTGGGGACTAGAATCAGGTAATTATTATACAGTTCTATATTTGTATGTCATTGTTTTTGCTAAAATAAATTGTTGTTACCCTATTTAGCATATTAGGTTTCTTCGAAGGGTTACCCAAGAGTCGTTATATATTTGGTTAGGAAGGAAGCAAAGCTAAGAATGTTATTCAACTTCACAATGGAAATCAATACTACCTAACATTCTACAATAATCCAAGATAAAATATAGAAGCCAGAAAGGACATATAGATCTACTTTAAATAATACTAATTCTCAGAAATTCATGAAAAAATATATGCTCCCAAAGTTTATTTAGCTGTGCTAGGTGTATAACTAGAAACATAAGAAAATTTATTTTCTCTGGAAAGCCCTGCAATATGTTTAAAGTTCTACTAGTTCCCTTTAAATACAGGAATAAAATACCACAAAACAATTGCCAGTTACTGTCAACTAGTATAAGCCTATATGTCATTAAAAATAAAGAAAAAGTATTTTGTATTAGCTTCTAAACATTTCAATACATTTTCTTTTAATGTTTTTTAAATTAATGTGTCAAACTAAATAGTAAGAGGTATGTGGTGTGTGTGTGTGTGTATGTGTACGTGTGTGTGTGCGCATGCATGAGACACAGGGAGAGAGGAGAGAGAAAACTAAAAAGTGGATCATTATTACCTTACAGAACATAGAAAATTTTCTCAGTTTAAAAAAAAATGCTCTTATTATTAGAAAATTCCCCCAGGCAGTCCACTGACTCCATTTATACTTTTAAAATACTACTTAAAGCTCCATTTATTACAAATAACATTCTTCCTATTTTTAGACTGTTACCTTCCCTGATATTCATGATCTATTTTGGGGAAAAGATCAACTCATCAGGGACTTCACCTGATTGTATCATCAAGAGGTCCCTAGGGAAAGGCAGAAACAAACAGACAAGCTGAGTGAACTCTCCCATAGACATGGGACTGGTCTGAATAACTGCTCAGCATAGAAGCTGACACTCTTGAGCAGAAATCCATCGAGCACAAGTTTCCACATCTGGTAAGGGACTAGGTTATAGCAGCACATTAGAGACAGTGAATTAGGTAGAAAACTTCCAAAGGAGATGTTTATTCCTTAACCTGCTTGACAAATGATTTGAAATCAATAGGAAGCTGAAACAGAGCTTCTTGGCAAAGTGAAATTCATGATCATCTGCTGAAGTAAATATTTTAACAAAAGTTTATTCTTCACAAGATTTTTGTCCTTATTTCAGTAAAACTTTCAGGAACTATATTTAGGTACAACAGAAAAAAATATATATCATTATTGCTATTGTTATTAGTATAACTGTGATTATTGATTAGTGCTTTTCTTTGCTGCTGCTGCAGCTGCTGCTACTGCAAAAAATAAAAGATTTGGTTTGTGCTCTTGCTATCACTATATAGTAATAATAAAATTCTAAACTTAGTGGTTTAAAATAACAATATGTTATTTCTCGTGACACTGTGGATTGACTAGGCTCAGCAGGGCAGTTCTTACTTTGCGTCAATTGTGTAGTGAGATGTTGGCTGAGGTTTCAGTTATTTGAGGTTCTTGAGCATGGCCCTCAAGTTGTTTCCCTATCTTCTTCAGTTATAAATCTATACACATTCTTGCTTACAGTAAAAACTAAATATTCATTACCATTTGAACATTCCCTAGAAAAACTAATTCATTCTTTATGATATTTCTTCTCTGTAAAATATCATTTTCATGTCTCAGTTACTTAGAATAGTGATTTACACAAAGCAGGTCTTAATTACTATGTGTTACATTAGATTAAGCGTGTCGTTTATTACACATTTGATTATCACTTTTACATAAAAGCATCTGCACTCATATTCTTATGAGTTAGATTATAATCCTGAAGCTAAGGATTTGCAACATATTTGAAGCTTTCTGACTAGTAGGATTCTTATTGTTTATTTTAGAAGACAAAAATGGTATTTGAATAACTAATAATAGCTGACATTTGTCTTAATATTATTAAATATAAAATTAAATATATTTATATAATACTAGAAAATTATATTAATATAGTATATATTATCAATATCCAATATATTATGTATTATTAATATATTTGTTATATAATTAGATATTAATATATTTATAAATATATTAATGTATGTACATAATATATTAAGTTCACAACTTAACATATGGTATCCATACATTAAGATAAAATATATTATCTTAGTATATGTTAAGCTATATTGTCAGGACTTGTCCCTGGATCAGCTCCAGATTCAACATTCTTAATCACTATGCTATGTATTAGGTTGGTGCAAAAGTAATTACGGTTTTTGCCATCAAAGTAATCCATTAAAGGTAATGACAAAAAACAGTGATCACTTTTGCACCAATCTAATCATTGGAAATGTAAAGCAGCACTCAAAGAAACTGGCAAGAATCAATAAATTACTTCTTTTTTCTGCATAAAAGAAGTACAATGCAATCTAGTGGGAGTACCCAACAACACCATCTTTGTAAATGTAATGCATTCTGGGATTAATAGTTTGAATAGTATCCAATTTCCATTGGTACGTCATAAAATTTGAATGTTGACAATTTCATATAATTTAAACTAATATTAATAGTAAAATTAAAGATATATATATATAGAGAGAGAGAGAGAGTGAGAGAGAGAGAACTCTAATTGTCAATTCTCTTTCTTTTAATACCTTGGTATGAAAAAAGGAAACAAACCAATTTTGGTTTTAAAGTTGCCAACAATATTACAGCAGTTATTACATTGTAGGAAATAATTAGTGCAGTATTCAGAAGGAAGGTCATCCAAGTGATAGTAAAATATTATGAAGAGATTTATCGGTTTGATTGTGTTATTCATAGCTAGTGACAATAAGTAATTTAAAAGGAGCTAAATGTATTTTCTTTTTGCTATAAAATGGATCTATTTCCACAAAATTTTCAGAAAAATAAATATTTTCCTGAAGGTTAGTATTCACAACTAAGGAACAAATCCTTTCAGTAGGTATTTTTGAATGTATTTGTACATGTAAGTGTGTGCATAGGTATAGGGGAGGGTATGTGTATTCTGAATGATCAGATTAATAAAACAAATCAGGAAAAATGAAAAGTAGACCTGAAAAAGAAAGTTGCTCAGCTAGGGAAGGTTAGCTTGCTAAATGACTGTCAAGGGGCCTCTCCTATTGGCATTTATCTTCATGAATTTGTCCCATTGCAGTATCTGGCACTCAATTTTGCAGGCTCAGAGACTTGAATTTTTCAGTTTCTCAAAGTTGACAGGTACTGATATCATTGATTAAAAATGACAAACTATAAGAAACAGTTTAGTAAAAAGCATGTCTATTTCTTAATTTATAAAATTATGTAACTGCCCAGTGAACCAGACCAGCATGCTGTCTTTTTAGTATCTTTTCTTCAAGGAGATAAGCTACCTAGGAACACACATTATAATCAGAAGTTTGTAGGAACTTATGAAGTCAGAATGAGAAGAATCAATTCTTTGTAGGGAAAGCATGAAGCTGGAATGGGAAGAATCAATTTTAGACGTATGGGCTTGATGCCATGAGATTAAAGAAGATAATGAGTCAGACTTCCAATATGTGTGGATTATTCTTGCCTTTCAAAATGTTACAGGTTTCCTTCAGTGCCACTTTGCCAGCCAGAAATCTCTGTGACCACTTCTGCCCGGGTCTCACTCAGGCCCTCTGGGCTCAGCCCACTCAGCCTGGCAGGCTTGTGCCCCAGCCTGGATCCCACACCCACCATGGTTCTGCACTCAGCCCATGGCTAGATTGGGCAGGTGTGAGCGGCTTCCCCATGGCTGCCACCATCTAGATGACGGAAATGTGTGATGACACCCAAAAACTCAGAAATGCCAACAATCATGTGGCCCCAGGGGGTGTTAATCTTGCTCAAAGAGTCTCGAGGTCTGAGCTCCCAAGAAATGTCGCAGCTTTTCATTCCCATAGCTCGGCAAGTGAAACCTTGTCACAGCTCTCTTTCTTCTGTAGTCCAGCGAGTGGGAGCGTATTACAGGTATTTTCTTTCCACTGCCCACACAGCTCAGTGAGCCAGCCAGGAGTGTCATAGCTCTTTCATTCATGCCACCTGCAGCTTGGTGAGTTCCAGGTTCTTGTCCCGTGACCAAGAGGAATAAGATGCATGGACACCAGAAAGTGAGTAAGGCAGAGAAGAATTTTATTGAGTGACAGAAGGAAAGCTCTCAGCCACAAGAGGGGGCCTGAGAGTGGGTAGCCAGGTGTGAGGCTGAGTCTGGGTTTTTATGGGCTTAGAATGACCGAGTGCCTGCCATTTGGTCCACGGGTGTTCTTGGAAAAAGCACCATTCAATTGGTTAAAAAGCATCATCTAGAAGGAACCAATTGCGAGAGAGTGAGGAAGACAGAGATAGAAGTTCTCACTCCAGTAATTAACTCCATCTGGAAGCATCAGCTTGGTTTTCAGGCTTTAAACAGTTTTTGGTTTGAAGGTTGGGTATCAATGGAGACCTGTTTCTGTCTGCCTAGGAATTTGTCTGTCTCCTGTCACTATCACAATAAGACAGGCTTGATCTTGGCTAGGGTACACTTTTCCCTGGACAGGGTTTGAGTGGGAACTGGATTGGGAATGTTGATCTTTGCATGCCATGCCCCCAACAATTCTTAATGACATCTACCTTTACCATTTCTCCTGCTGTTAAGTAGTTATATCTCTTCACAAACCACAGGCCTCAGCTACTGGGGCCAACAGTGAGCATTTGACCCCAGACAACTGATCCCCAGGCTGATGAGACCATCTAATGACCACTGTGGGTTCTGGTTCAAAACGATGAGTTTAAAAAATAGTTTTCTCTCTTAGAATTTTGAATGGGAGTAGGAATAGTGGCAGTATGCTGAAATTGAAGCACTACACTTGTTCAAGGTAAACAATAAGGGTAAAAAGTAGAGGTTGTGTTGCCTAGTGCAGCAAGGAGAAGGAAGTCAGTCCACAAAGAAAAGCAATGTAAAAGAGACATCCTCCTAATTAAGTTAAAAAAAAAAAATTTCCTCAAGACCATTTAGGTGACTTTCTATGTTTTACCATTTATATCCAAGTCAAAGAAACACTGTTGAAATGTCCCCGATGAATTTTGTTTTTCTATTTTTTATTGCTTACGAATGCATGTTTGTGATGGGCACATTATCTATATATGTTAACATCAAGTTTTCTTCCAACTCAGTTATGCTTTCTTTCTCAACAAAACTTGGCATTATTTTATCACAGGTTTAATTTACGAGATAACTTGAAGGGCAACCGAGTTTCTCTTATTTCCATGTTCCTCAGTGACTGTATCTCATAGTCTTCTCTCAATTTGCCTATAGGATATATTTAAAGTTACCAATGCTTCAATATTTATTTGTTCATTTGTAACTTAGCATTTACTTTAAGTACAGTTTGACACAATACTTAACTTTAAACCAGAAATGCATTTAAACAATCTATATTTTGAAAATAATTTTATCTCCTTTTTTTTTTTGGAGACAGAGTCTTGGTCTGTTACCCAGGCTGGAGTACAGTGGTGCAATCTCGGCTCACTGCAACCTTTACCTCCTAGGTTCAAGCGATTCTCCTGCCTCAGCCTCCCAAGTAGTTGGGATTACAGGCATATGTCTGCTAATTTTTTTTTTTTATTTTATTTTAGTAGAGATGGCGTTTAGTAGAGATGGCCTCCTGGCCTCAAGTGATGCACTCCCTTTAGCCTCCCAAAGTGCTGGGATTACAGGCATGAGCAACTTCACCTGGCTTCATAATTTATTCTTATGTAATTTATATGTTTTGTACTTACATGAACTTTTAAACTTTTAACAACATTTCAATATTTAATATGCTATGAAAGTTAAAATTTAAAAAAATCAAAATGCATCCATGCAGTTTATCAGATGTAAATATAGGAACTTGAAAATGCAGTTAATGCTTTTATAGATTATAATCAATTGTTGTTTTACCAGTTACTTTTAATTTTATAAAATTTAAAGCTCATGAAAGCCTAACAACATATATTTGTCACAAAGTAGTTTTACTTATTTTTCAAAGAAATAGTATGAATGCAGAAATGGATTTCACTACAAAAGTGTCAAATTTTTTTTTCATTAATTGGAGTCATAAGTCATTTTTAGCCATCTTACTCCCTTTGAATTGGTGCTTTTATGTTGCCTAAGAATATGTTGATACATTTTCATTGCCTAAATTTGGTTGAAGAATGCTGGGTGTATAAAGACAAGCTACCACCTGAAATTGTCAGGTCAACATTTGAATTTAAAGGTCTTTTTTATTGTTGGCTGTTGTGCTAAATCTTAACCATATAGCAAATCTGAAGTAGCAATCCAATCTATATTAAAAAAATAAATAACACTTGATATGATTTGGCTGTGTTGCCACCCAAATCTTATCTTGAATTCCCATGTGTTGTAGGAGGGACCCAGTGGGAGGTAATTAAATCATGGGGGCAGGTTTTTCCCATGATGTTCTCATGACGAAGTCTCACAAGATCTGTGGGTTTTAAAAATGGGACTTTCCCCTCACAAGCTCTCTCTCTGTTTGCCTGCTGCCATCCATGTAAGACGTGACTTGCTCCACCTTGCCTTCCATCATGATTGTGAGGACTCTCCAGCCACATGGAACTGTAAGTCCATTAAACCTCTTTCTTTTGTATATTGCCCAGTCTGGAGTATGTGTTTATGAGAAATATGAAAATGGACTAATACAATACCTTAGTACATGGATTAAGTTAAAATTAAAAAGAAATTTTCAGATCTTATTTTCCAGATATTTAAATATTTAGTATAAAAAAGTTATTGTAATGTAATTGATAACTAAGGTTTATCTTCCAGAATGCCAGTAGAACCCTCAATAAGATGACATGTTTATAATTTCCTTCCTGACATCAATGTTATATATCTCCTTTTAGCATCTACAGGTAAAAAGCAATATTGTTTATGAATAATCAGAATTAGTTGTTAACTGTTTAAAAACTCTTGACTATTAGTGTGTACTTTTTCTACTAAATATGTAAATAAATATTTATTTATTATTTGCTTTTGATTCAAACCAATGACTAATTGGATCTCAAAGAGATTGTCACTGTATATCTAAATACAAGTTATCATGCTCAATTTCTAAAATTAATAAAAGTACACATTTATAAACAATACGTATTTGTTTTTTATCAACCTTTTTTCTAGACAGATTTCTGTAGTGCTCTACTAGGTTCAGTTGTCCACTCAGATAAATTTTTGCTTCTACATCACAAAAATCATATTGTTGTTTAGCCCAGTAACAGTTCATAACACTGATCACTGGTACTTTTGATACCAAAAGATATTCCTTGTTGCCTACTACTTTTATTAATGATTACACTTTCATTACACATACCAAACAAATGATTACACATACCAAAACAATTACAGTTTTGGTATTCTTTTAAGATTTACCCTAAATTAAATAAAATATTGGACTTCTTATTGTAACTTTAACTCTCAGCAGTTAAATGATGAGGAGACACTGGTTTAGGTCAAGTATTTTGTGTCTATACCCATGCTTCTAAGTCATCATTACTGCATCCAATAACACTGAGAAAGGGGAGTTGAAAATATTGTTTTTTAACTTAGATTTCTTGATTTGCAGCTTCAATTTGAATGCATCTGAGATTTTATAAATAAGGTCTGAAGAACAGTTGGTTCTAATAAATGCTAATATGTGATCTGTGAAAAGATTCTTTAGTAAAAAATTTAGATAACACTATATATGTATATGTGGAATTATATATAACATATCTATGTATATATAATTATATGTAATAAGTTATATAAAATACATAATAATGTTAAAGGCTCAGAAATATGATATTCATTTAATTTCACTTATCCCAGTTTATATCAAACTCAGTTAACCTGGGAACATTATTTCTGCATAAGAATTTTAAGTATTTCGTATGTTACAAGAATTCTCAAGAAGACAGTTAAAAATTACATAATAATCTATACTTGGTAAAACCACACTGATAAATCCAAAATGTTCTATGTCTGAAAAATATTTTGAAAATTCAAAATACATTTCAGAGCATAATCCGTAATGACTATGTAACAGGCAGTTTGAACAACTTTGCATTTACTATACGTATATACCATTTTGAGTGAAGACTAAATACTAACTTTGATCTGACCTTATGAGCTAGGCTGAATAGAACATGATTTTATGACATAAGCATCCTTGAGAGCATGTCCTGACTTTTGTATTTCTAGAAATGAAAGTGAAGACTACATGCAATAAAGCGCTGTTAGGATGTACCAAAGTAAAGCTTTTATGACTCCAGGCTCTTAAAAGTAAAATGTGCACTTTTAAAAGTTGCATATTTCTCAAGGACTAAACTAAGCATTTTCTTAAGTTAATGCATTTATCTCTTGTATGGTTTCAGTGACCCTCTCAAACATTTTAGGAAAGCTATTCACATACTGTGGTTTATTGTCCATAAGAACACCATTTAAGTCATGGGAAATAAACAGTCTCCAATGAACAGACTGACTCTTCAGAAAGTTCAATTTAAGTTTGTTATTTCATACTCTGAATTGTAGTTTCCTTTAGAAGAATGTTGGCACTAGCTAGGCTACACAATACATCAAATAGTTAACCAGGACACCTCATCACCTTTTATAAAATGGTTTTCTGTGTTATAAGTTAAGCAACCATGAGACTAAAAATAGCTTTCTTACTTTCTAGCGTGAATTGCTGTGCAAGCATCAAGTTAAATATTTTGAGCAGGCATTTTACTTACTGTGGGGCAAAGTCGTATCTCTTGAATTAATCTGAAATAAATTCCTATTTATCCAACTCCAAACTATGTGCAGATAACTAGACAATAAAAATGTACTGGTTTGAGTATGAAGATTGTATCAATATGCTTTTAATTAGTTTTCCAAATGTATTTAAGTAGGATGAACATGATCTTTACTAGCATTCCTTAATGTTTTGTAGTCTGTATAACCTCCAATAATTCATCAAAGTCTGTGGATCATTTTCCCAGAAAAATAAATATCATATTTTAGGAGGCTCACAGGTACTGAAAGACATCTAGTGTTATTGTGGTTTTTACTAAAATTAGAGACTATTCTCTTAAAACATCAAGAATTATACATTATTCTCTGCATTGTTATAAGTTTCTGCCTGAATATCATTTTCTAATACATGTACATAACTACAATTACTAGCACCCATATAATTTTTTATAATTTGAAAAACATTTAATACATGACACAGAGGGAGGACAAATTTTCTAAAATATCTAATAAAATCTTGTAGAGATTACAGACTAGTGGTTATAAGATACAAAAGATATCCAGGAGGTTATAAGAAGGAACTTCCTTGGAAAATTATGTGTGTTTCAATGCCAAGTAGATTTATCCTCTAACTTTCTATGATTCCTTCCTTTCAAACTCCATCCATACAATATGGGTAGTTTAATTTCAGGTGGGACTGAAAGCAGATGAAGATTAAATTATGGAGTGTGGCAGGAAATATCTTCTCGTAGCCTATAAGAGTCTTCATTGGAAATAGACCCCTTTGAGTCAGAATTAAATAGTGACTATGCTGCTTTCCCATCTGACACTTTGATCTAATAAGGAAAATAAAACACCCCAGTTTATTCAAATCAGATTGATCTTTGTCTTCTTTTAAATTATAAACTCAAAGTCTTCAAATACTATATTAAAAAAAGTGTGAAGACCCTGACAACGATGAAGTTAAATTTTATTAAATAAGTATTTTAGACTTTGAGAAATATTCATAATCCCTGGCAGAGATTTGATTCGTGAATTGGGCATCTTCTTCTACCCAAATGAACTGATAAGGTATTATTCTGTCAGTTGATGAAGGAATACAGAGAACAGAAAAGTTGATTCACTCTCCTTTGCACACAAGTTCTATTTCCATAGAATTCCTTCCATTCTAACCTTCAGCTATATGGTTATCTGCCTAAGTATTGTTTACGATTTTTTTGTAAGAGGAAACAAAAATCAAAACATATAGTTTTTTTCTAATTATTTTTACAGATGCAAACGATAATCTCTTAATTTAGGAAGATCAATTTTAATTTTTAATTTTTTTAATTTTTAATTTTTATGAGTACATAGGAAGATTAATTTTAAAATATCTGTTTATAATCAGTTATATTATAGGTTAACTATTAGTGTCAGATTTTAAAAAATGATTTAATTATGAAATTTTTCATGATGAAAAACGTTCAGTATTCTGCTTTGAATTAATTTGGAATCCATATCACACACGTAGATGAATTTATTTATAGACCACCTGACACTACTAAATTGTTCTCTTTTGCAGGTCTTTGCCTATTTATTTATAAGGTATGTAAAAATAAATGCAACTTTAGCACATAAATATTCATGGATTCTATGTATCTGAATATTTATATAGCACCTGCCAACGACTTTGACAGACATGAAAGCTTAGAATGCATTTTACAAGGTTGAGAACGGGGTGAGGGAGGATGTTTATTTGGCATTAGGCTTCAGGTTACTTCTAATACAAATGTGCTGTGAGATTATACAACAGACAGAGCAAAAGACAATATTAGTTAGAAATGAAAAAATTTTGGTCAATTTAGAAGCTACAATATTTACCCATGTATTAGGCTAAAATCTTTATATGATGAAATTTTGGGGTCTTATTCTAATCTTCACAATTTTGCAAATATAAATTATTTCCTGAGGAAAATTCTGGTTGGGGCCATAAACATCCTGTTATCCCCCACCTACGTATAGAGATGAGATTCTCCTTTCAGTAAGAAAGTAGTTATGAGACTTAGTTTCCATAATAAAATTCCAATGCAGCCACCTTTTTTATGTGTTTCTAAAACTCAGAACTGCCTTAATGAGCAGGCTTGTACTAAAGTTCAGCAGAGCTTTAATTAGGGAAATAGAAGCAAGCAGTTAACAATTGTTGATTATCAACCAATAATGCAATCTTCCTGCTTTATCCACAACTCACGTGAAAAATGTCACATAGAGAATAATCTAGAAAAGATAACATGGGAAACATCATTTATCTAATACTTTACTAACCTAAGAGTTTAGATCAAGACATCCTTAGTTAAATTAGATTATTAGAGGGCTATGTGGTTTGAGCATATGATACTTTCCCTTTGCATTTGCGTAAAGTGGTTATGGTGCTATGGCTTCAACATATATCAAAACTCGCTATATGTCCTTTCCCTTTCCAATCCTTAAATATCAGTGTTCTGCAGACTTCTGCTCAGAGTTATTTTCTGGAATATGGGGGTAGAAATATGTGCTGTATTGCCAGACTGGCTTAATTCGACTCTGTGTTCTGACATTTATAAGCAACGTTAGCTTGTGAAATTGACCAACTTTCTTTGTAAAATAGCCTTAATAATAGTACCCATCTCATTGGGTTCCTGTAAGTATCAAAGGGATTCAATATGAAGCATTTAAACTTGTGGCTCAAATGGTAAACTCCAGAACTCCAGAGGAAATGTTAGAATCACATTGTGAGCTCTCCTCATCTCATTCTGAAACTTCTCCCTGAGTAATCACAATCACTTTTGTGGCTGAAATTAGCATCTATTGGTTGATGATCAACAATTGTAAACCACTTCTATTCTCCTAATTAGAGGTTGTTACCTAAGTGCTCTTTAAAAAAGAACTCTATGCAACTTTAAGTGAGTGCATCTTAAAATAATTTGAATCTTGGTTCCCTCCAGTATAGTTACTATGTTCTGCTCTGTGATATTTTGTTTCCCATTATGTATTAGGTCCAGACACTACCTCTGATCTAGCAACAACTAAAATTCTACCTTTTTTGATCACCATCTTTAAGAACATAGCCTAGGGTGCATTTTCATTTTCTTTTTACCCTCATCTACCATGCCCTCGAGTTCTCATTTTCTCCTTCATAGCTCTCTACTTTGTCTCTTAAGATCTAAGCCTCTCTGAAAAGGAAAAGTCTCACTTTCTCTATCTAATGAGCTTTTATATTTAATCCTGAAGCAGTTTTTTTTTTCTAAAGAAGATTTAGCTCCTTTTTGATTTTTTGAGTAAATGTAATCCCCCAAAGACAGAGTATTCAAGGCATAGAGCTTTTTAATGTCCCTTGCCTTTGGATATGCAAGGATTTTAGAAATTACATCGTGTTATTTTATTTTTAAATAATATATGCCTTTATTTCTTCTTTTAAAATTAGCCACCTTTCTGTAAATGAAACTCTGATATAAAACTCATATTCATGACTTCTAAAATCAACAAACTCAGAGCCAACATTTTACCACATGGTTAAGGTTACATTAGTCTACTCAAATGAAGCATAAAATATTAACAGGAATGAAATTGTACTGCTAATCTAGCAAAACTTGTTTATATTTTTGAGCTGTTTTAATGTTAGAATATTCTTATTTTTCAATAGTTCATGTGGAACTCAGCTGTTTTTGCAGTTTAAAGATGTAGCTTGCAGAACTAGCTGAGCCTCATCGTAAAAACAGGAAATAATGTTCCCGAAACACTTTCCATTTCTTGGTGTGGTTTCACTAGGTGGAAAAGTTTCCCTTATGTTTTCTTTTTTTCCCTGTTTCTGTCTCATCTGAAATTTGAATAAAAAGCATAAGGTTTGAGGTCTTCTGTTATAACCCATGCAGTGAGGCTCCTGTGACCATATTTACCAAGGTTTTCATGGCAGCCATTTGCCTGTTCCCCCAAGCCTGTTATTTGCTGATTTTTCTGTAGCCAGCAATTGTAAAGCTAACATAAGGCAAAATGACATGCCAAAATTAAAATCCCACGAGTAATATTTACTAAAACTTAAGGCCTACAATCACTGCCCCAGTGACATCAGTTTAAACATAACCACCTAGGTATGCAACCATTAACTCTCTTGTCACATCTTCTGTATCCCCAAGATCTCTGATCATACTAGATTTTTTCTTAGTGCCTAGGGCACAGCCAATTGCTCTTCTCATAAACTTGTCTGGCCAACCTCTACTCATCCTTAGGATCCAGCTCATCACTTCCTTCTGAATATTTTCCTTGATCTTCCTCACTAGATTAGTTGCCTGGACTTATGTGTATTATATTTCTCCCAGCATGACACAGCATATTTTTATTGTTTCTTTTCTAATTATATTAAAATTATACAAAATTTTGGAAGGAAAACAAAGGAGTTCCATCAGATGAAGTAAAAAAGTCCAGACCAAAAATGGAGATTAGCTAAATACAAATTTCTACTACATGAAAGCACTGTCCTGCTCATCTTACATTCCTGTTGCATAGCAGAATTCTTGGGTAACATTTTAAATATGTTGCCCAATACGTATTTCCCACAATAATTATTTCCAGATTTGATTTGAGGAATATAGTGAATTCCCTTCAGGAATTAGTAGCATATTGATTCTATCTTTTAATTGTGTTAGCCAGAAATTTTAGGATCAGGTTGTATTCTCAATTATTCTGGATTTTGCTTTAATGTCATGGTGGCAGTTTACAAAAAAATGGTTGTGAGTTCATCACTGACTGTGTCCACGCTACTTAGCAATAGTTTTGTACAGGTCCTCCATTCAAAGGAAGACTCACTCTGTTTCCCCTTTTCTTAAATCTGAGATAGCTTTGTGACATGCTTAGACCAATGGAATACAATGGAAATGGCTATGTATCAGTTGAAGTCTATGTTTCAAGAGACCTCACAGGCATTTGCTCATGTCTTCGAAACTCGTTTTTTGTTTTGTTTTGTTTTTTTGTTTTTAACAGGGTTTCACTCTATCCCCAAGGCTGAAGTTCAGTGGCACAATCACAGTTCACCACAGCCTCAACCTCTTAAGCTCAAGCAATCTCCCTACCACAGCCTCCCAAGTAACTTGGCATGACTCTGCCAATGTGCCAAGTGAACATTCTTGGGTTAGCCTTGACGGGACGATGTATACATGATCCAGTCATTTTTGTCACCCAAGTCAATAGCCTGAAACCTGCTGGATATGTGAGGGAGGCTATCTTAGGTCATCTAGCCAAGCCAACCTACTATGTGAGTGTAGATGTATGAGTGAGTCTAGCCAAGATCTACTGAGTGTGGCTCAGACTTACAGAATTATGTGGCTGGCCTAAACTTCTGTAACTAATAAATGTTTATTGTTTTAAGCCACTAAATTTTGAGGTGGTGTATTGAGCAGAAATTGCTTCTTAATAATTTCTTCCCAAATGATCTTAGATTTAAAAGCAACTCCTCCTCAAAAAACTTTTTCCTCAGTACCATCTTTCTTCTTCACAGATTTATATGTACATGTTTGGCAATATTTATACATGTACATATCTATGCTAAATTTCTTTATTATTGTTTTCACCCACTCCTAAATTAGAATGGAACCTCCATATAGACAAGTATTTTTTTTTTCTATTGTACCTCCAACACTTTAAAAAATAACTTTGCACAGATTGGGAATGCAATAAATGTTTCATCAATTAATTAATCTTAGCAATTTAATTTATTCTTAAATATGAACTATGTACCTCTTTCTTGTAACTAAAATTCCTCCTCCTCTTCCCCATAATTTGATTAAAAGTTTTGCAGTTCTCAGCTTTATTGTTACCAAATATTAGTTATATTAAAACAGATAAAAGAAATGAATGCATGATCACTGACATGAATCACTATAAAAGTGCATGAAACTCTGTTCTAATAAAAAAAGTATAACTGATCCTAGTGAAAGCCAGGCATAACCCCTGGCATGGAATATAATACAAAACTTAATTAGAAAAATAAAATCTCTGACTTCTTTCAACTTTTTCTTTACAGAAACCAATAAACATTATCACAGTCTTATACAGAGTAGGTAGTTGATTACTTGGTTTCAAAAATTTCTACCTCTTAATTTATGATTTAATAATCTAAAAAAGGGAAGAATGGATTGTTGTTTCTAGCAAAGCAAAAATAGTTACTTCAACCCTGTATCTTCTTTAAGTAAGGAAGCATGCAGGGCATATGTGTTCGCTGATGGACATAAAACTAGCCAACCCATCTGGTGAATGAATTCTGGAAATCAGTTGGTGGTGTGTTCCAGGTCGTTCACTTTCACATTGTATTAGATATGCCATTAAGAGTGAATAAATTGGAAATTATTTTCTAAAATAAATTGGCTCTATAGCAACCTAAAAACACTCAAATTTATACTAAAAAAAAATTTTAATAAGTGAGAAGTTTAATCCACGCAACAGTGTTGAAAAGATGATATTATAAAAATTCTAGTTGTGTTACTTTATTGCTCTATATAGATTAATATTCTAATATTAAAAGAGCATTTTCAAAAGGAAAATGTTATTACATCTTATTTTCTTAAAAGTTAAACAGATGAACATTGTGTTTAACAACCTTAGATGAGTTGTAAAAAAATTGAGAACATCTCAGAGTTCATGATAGTAAAACAAGGCACAATTCTTCAAGTCATAGTAATTATGCTAGTTATCACCCCATTACTGATATAATGTGAAGCTAATAAGCCAAGTAATTAGTATGCTGTAGGTCAGAATTTTCACCTCAGTAGCTGAAGGGTAAATGAAGACAAGGCAGTGTAATATTAAACATGCAGGCAAAAGCTCAGTACTTCCTTATAATGAAAAACTAAAAGATTATTAAAGAAATAGTATATTTATATTTGCTCCTTGAAGAAAAAATGAGAGAAACCAGTTTAGTTTTTAAGCTTAGTGAAGGGTAAGACATATTCAACTGTGCTAATTGATATTATTAAATATATAACACACTGAAATGTAGCATATGTTGTACATATGTATAAATCATGCATAGATTGGTTATGCTCCTCTCAGTTGATTCCTGTAATCTCTTACTTGCAAGTAAAGTATTTTTTTTTTTTTTTTTTGCTGTCATAGGAAAAAGAGATAAACTTGCATCAGACAGCTGGTGCCATCAGAAGGAAAAAGATAAAAGAAATCAAATGGAACCAGATGTTCAGAGGAGTTTTCCTATTGTCCTGTAATGGGGGCTAACTACAAGCTGAGGACAAAAGGAGCTAACTACTCCCCAATTCTATGTTTAGGGAGATACTACAGATGGGAAACAAGCTCTGCTCTGTAAAGTTTCTTAAGAGAAACAGAGCAGGCACTGAATTCACTAGTGCCTACTCCACTCGGATCCCAAAAGGGGACCGTGTCTTTGCAGGAGTTCAGTGTTCTGGAGAGAGGATATTCTTTCCCCTTGAGAGTGGAGAGGTCCTTGCCGTTTTCCTTAGGTCAAGTTCAGCAGGAAGAAGGATGTTTATTAGGGAGTGTTCTTGAGATAAACACACGTGGAAAAGAGGGCAAGAAATTAAGAATGGGCAGAAAGAAAAGTTGAGCTGTGGTGCAATACAGTTAAAACAAAGAGCTCAGTCAACTACATGGGGAGCAATGGAGCTTGGATAGCCAGGTTGACCTGAGCTAAGTTGAAGGGCCAGTTTTTTATACCCTTACTCTGTGAAATTACTGGATGTAGGCTGCACCTGGAAGGCGGCACAATTTTGGACTAGACACTTGTCTACTTGTCTCTAACCAGGAAATCCCCATGAAGGCTGACAACTAGGGGCCATTTGCCAGCAACATGCCCAGCAGCTGGGGAAATTAAGCCCTTCATTACTGAGGGTGAGCTGGGTAGCGAAAAACAGCATCCATTTTGCTAACCTTGTTCAATTTTGACAAGGAATATGGCTGGGAACTTCCAAACAGAGAAAGAACAGAATGACACCATTGGCCCCCAAGCCCTTCTCACAGCCCAGAGTGACACAAATAATGGGTTGTGGAGTCCAAAATTTGATGAAAGAGAGCAGATGATATTTAAGGACTTACATCTTATTCAAACAACATCAATATGGGTGTTGGAGCTGTACAAAGTTGTTGTGTGCATGCTAATAGGTATGGGTCAGCTGAAAGAGGTTATCAGATACCACAGGGAAAATCAAACCTAGGGGGTTTATACAGGAATAAGCCATTTTCTGCCTACATCTAGCCCATAGAAATGGGTCATAGTCAACCAAGATGAAGATTGCAAAATTATTTAATTAAATAAGTAGATACAACCTTTTTTAAAGCTTTCTCCCTGTCCTTTAGCCACAGAAGATTAAGAATGAAGGAGGGGAGTATGTGCAAAGAACCATCAAACTTAATTCCCAGCTCTTCAAACTGCTAGAGCCACAGACAATCCTGGAATACCCCAAAAGAGAGGAGGTATATACAAACCAGAAGTATTTATGATTTATGGTCTTTGGGACCACAGTTGATCTTTGAGGATTGAAGCCAAATAATAAAAAGCCTCTACATTTTGCCCTCTGGGGTAGAAAATTCTAAGATGCATTATAATATTTTTCATAATGCCCCAAGAAAATCAGCATCCATTGCCCTCAGTTTGTGCAACTTAATACTACTTTCTTGTATTATCAATTCCTTCATTGTTTTCCTCCCCCTTAATCCTGTGTCCTGCTGTTATATTTCTAAGACTTTGTTTCAGACTTTGCTTTCCAGGGATCCCAAGCTAATATACACAAAAACTGTAATTTTCTTTGTATTTATGTTTAATAGGAATCTTTTTAATCCTAGTTTTGCAGAAACAAGACATTCTATTAGGAATGCAAATTATAGCAGTGATACATTTGATAGAAAATAGTGTTCTTCTTCACCTCTTTCTTGTATTGAAGAAATTAGGATATTTATTCTGAGGGGTCTTTGTACTAGGAATATAGTTTTGTTCTTCCCTGAGTCTGATCTAGGATATCTGGTAGTCCCAATGTTTTCTCTCTGTATCATAGATCTTTGTAAGCTTTATATAGTGGTTTTAGAAATTTGATAGGCTTATAAACATCTTTTTCACCTAAACTCTCTAGCACAAGAAAACTATAAAAATAATGTATTGTAACCTTGGGTTGGACTTGCATTTAAATAATCACTGAGACTATTCTATCATCTTTTTTTTGTTTGTTTTTTTGAGAAATTAGAGTTGTAGGCCTATCAAAGTCACTCTGAAATATTCATGTTATAACTTATATATAATATTAGACATTCTAATAACACACACTTTCCCTTGCACTGTGTAGTGTCGGTATTTTTTTCTCTCAGTAAAATGAATATACCTTGAACATTTATATAAATAATCAGTAGAGAAATATTTGTACCTGTCAAGCTGAACAAATGTTCTACACCCCATTCATTGCCATGAATCTACCAACTGACTGCTTATTTATTCATTGTGTTTGCATGTTTGATTTGTAAAGGAACAAAACTACATGACTGGGTACTCTAAGTAGTATACCAAATTTTTATCATGAATAAGTGAGAAGCACTGTCACATTTGAGGAAACTTTTTATTGTAACTAGGTGCTGAGAATCTTAACTAAATTCTTAAAAATATGACTCATAATAAACACCTAATGTTTATTTGAAAGAAGTCAAGATACATATTGGAAGCATGTATAACCACTGTGGTTACTCAAAGCTCTTCTATATTATGAATGCTATGGTGTAATGTATATGTTATCATAATATGTTAGGAAATCATATGAAGCCTATTATTTGTCATAGTCTAAAAATAACTTTCTGCCTTTTTGTACAAGAACTTCTCTTTATCAGAAAGAATAATTACATTTGATTAGTAATTACTATATAATACTCCTTTTTTAAAGACTATACCTTAAAAACAAGAGTAAAATTTCAATATCCTGTTCCAAACTTCCACAACCTTACTTAATTAAATTAGTAGATATGACCTTTCTCTTATGCTTTCTCCCTGTCCCATGACCACAGGAGATTAATAAAGGACGGGATTATGTACGAAGAAATACTACCACCACTGTAGTATGGACTACTTCTCCTTTCTTTGCCTTGTGTTTGATTGTACATCAGAACTAGTAAATTAATACCAAAGCAGATCCAATTAAGTGCTCTCCATTTTAATTTCTCAACCCAACCTGGAGGGAAAAAATTCAGAAATGGCTAACCCTTAATCTCCAAGTCAAGTGTTTCAGTCATGTGTGGAGAAAAGCTCATTTTGCCAAACTGTAGTTTAAAATGGAGAACCTGCTACCCACATCTCAGAAATCAGTTTCATTTGTCCAGTCTGTCAGAAGCATAAACCAAGGCAATTGACACACCAGTTCAAATTCCAAGCAGTCCACTCCAAAAGCTGTTTGATTCAAGGGACTGTAATTAAAAAACGAAGCCATATCCCAGAGAAAAGGCATGTGCAGTGTGAAGCGCAACCAGATAGGTAAGTAAAGTACAGACTAGTAGTATTTCTGAATTGACCATTTGGTTGTCTTACACATGTCTATTCAGTCCATGGGGAAAGAGGTATGATGAGTCATCAGTGTAGGGCAAAGAAATAAGCAAATAACAAATACTCTGAAATAAAGCCCGATGGTCTCTAACCTCAGTCATAATTGTTTCTTTCCTTCCCTATTGCTCATTTATAGTTCCAACAACATTTTATTGAACATCTGTTCCATGCCACTTACTATTTTATTTATTAAATTATTACAGTAAATCAATGATGTAAAAAAAAAAAACCCTAATTTTCAAGAAAGAACAAACTGGGGCTTCAAGATGCTGCAAAGTCTACAGCTGGTAAGTATCACAGTTGGGATTCAATATTTTTGTCTTTTTGTTTCAGGATTCCATGCTGCTGCTCCGCCATGCTTCACACCAATCAATAAGAAGTGTTTCCAGCTGTATCTATGAAATGTCTCTCCAGAATCACTGACAATTCGGTTCACATCATACAGCAATTAGATAATTCTCTGATGACTTTTAACTTACCTCCTCTCTTTTGACTTCTCCCTACACCATATCAATGTCCAAAGTGTTGCCAAAACCACTTCGAAAATGCACATCTGTTTCTGTCTCTCCTTTATATTATGCCTTCAAATCATGACTTCTTAAAATGATATAAGGAATTTTTACAGTTGGGTTACAAAGTAAGTTGGAGCCTCCTTTATAATCGTTCCTGTACATTTGCCATCCCTCCAGACTTAAAGAATAAATTGAAGAACTTTGTACAGAATATTGACTTTCCTGTTGATGTGCCATCATTTAGTACAGGAGAAACAACTCAGTGTATACCTATCTGCAAACTTTTCTAATGATAATTTGTGCCTATAGTCCTATACTGATGTGAAGTGTGAAAAAATATATACCAGGGGAAACAAAGGAGAATGGCACCATATAATTGGTAGATTTTCATCCCATAGTTTATTTTCGTATTTACCTGCAAGGTCTTTTTTCATACACTAAATCAAGCCCTGCCTGTTTTGAAATCATCATCGACACCCCTTCAAAGCACAGTTAAGTACACCTTCTCTGGTTTCACATGACAATCTGATTGCACTGGATTACAGTCAAAACTTTTATGTCTGTCTGTAAAATTTCTGATGTCCTTAAGGGCAGGGACAATGTTTTTCCCAATTTTGTATTGCCAGTGCCTAGCACAATCCCTGACTTTTTGTAGATAGAACTTTTTTCCACCAGTTGTATAATTTAATGAATCACACATATAGACTTTAATGATTACATGAATATTATTAATTGATACTCAATGTTTGTGGTCTAATATTATTTTTCTTGAAATAAATTAAGATATATTTAATATGATAAAATTAAAACTACAAAATAAAACAAACATTTATAACTTGAATTTAACATGTCATAAATTTTTGCAGTAGTAGTAATGCATATTGAAAAAACATATACCTTGGTATAACAAAATATAAAAATGAAAAACAAAACCAACCAAAAAACTGCTTAGTACATTCATATACAATATTAAATTGTACTCTAGGAATACATACTAATGTTTATGAATTTAGTAAGTTTGCAATACATAGAATTATTTATGTCATTTTATGCAGAAAAAAAGGTATTGGCATTGTTATACATTATAGGTGACAGTAATGAAGTAAATTATGTTCTAAAATTATATTTTTGCAGAAGTTTTGGATCAACATCATTAAGTTTTATTAACTTATTCTTGTAGTCTATAAAAATTGGCAAGTGGATCACGAGGTCAGGAGTTCAAGACCAGCCTGGGCAAGATGGTGAAACCCTGTCTCTACTAAAAATACAAAAAAAAATTAGCTGAGCATGGTGGTGGGCACCTGTAATCCCAGCTACTTGGGAGGCTGAGGCAGAGAGTTGCTTGAACCTGGGAGGCAGAGGTTGCAATAAGCCGAGATCATGCTACTGCACTCCAGCCTGGGCGACAGAGACTCCATCCCCTCCCCCCACTCCCACCCCCCAAAAATATAGAGGTCTTTTAATTTTTCATCTGTGGGTTACTGTCCAAAACAATGAACCAAAAGAATTATCCCTAAGTAAATTACCCATAATTTCTCCACCTTTAAGTTGTATTTTTTTCTGAAGATAATGGAAATTAGAAGCTAAAGCATGCAAACTATTAATGTTAGCATATGACAGTTGAAGGTGAACACAGAAGGCCTGTTAAGGTGTGCTCACTTCTTAAGGTTAAGAAATAAAGAAAAACTTCTTACCACATTAGAATATAGGAAGACACCTCTATTCTGTGTCTTATGTGAAGAATAGAGTTAAGAAAGATGCTGCTATAATAAAACATAACATTTTTACTTAATATTTATAAACAACCACATAGAAAATATAATTCTCCTGGAAACATAAAGTTTATTTGATAAACTCTTCAATTAAAAAAGTGGTTGGGTCATTTTAATGGATGGTCCCATTGAACCATGATATCTGAATCATCCATCATTATTATAGGTATATGAGTATTAATGGACCAGTTAACCCCAGTGTGGTATTCAGGACATCTTTATCGTAAGTATTGTTGAAAATACTTCAACCTTTTTTTAAAAAAAAAATCTATTCAAAGTATCTTCTGTTTCTCTATGAAGAATATCCTTTAATTTTTTTTCTGTGAAAATAGCCTTTATTTCAGAAAGGCACAATGCAAATTAATGAAGCCCTAGGCTCACATATATCAAGAGTGTTTTATTTTGTTGAAGTCACTCCTTGGCTTTCATTGCTAGTAATAAAATTCCTTGGTAAGAGAGTCACACCTGTTTGTGATAAGCAGTCTTGGAATATAACGATGAGTGCTGGAGAAATGTGAGCAATGCGACAACAGTGTCTGTTAAAATGTGCTTTTTCATGGTTTATTTTCATCCATTGTGTTGGGCATTCATTTGACTCTCTAAAACTCATGTCCTTTAGTACTTTTAGAATTCCCTTGATTTTTAAAATAAGGTAATTTCTCCACTATCTTTCAAAGCTTTACCTTTCAAAGAGCAAGAGTTTTAATTTGGGAAATTCTATTTATCATTTTTCTTTCATAGTATATATACTTTATGTTGTTTCAAATATTTTTGCCCAACCTAATGTCATGAAGATTTTCTACAATATTTTATTCTACAAGTTTTATCTGTTAGGTTTTAATCTATAATCTATTTTGAGTTAATTTTTATACTTAAATATCAAATTATTTTTGGACTCCCTATTTCATTCCGTCAATCTACATATCTTTTTTTTTTTTTTTTTTGAGTCGGAGTCTCTGTCGCCCAGGCTGGAGTGCAGTGGCGTGATCTCGGTTTACTGCAAACTCCGCCTCCCGGGTTCCCGCCATTCTCCTGCCTCAGCCTCCGCAGTAGCTGGGACTACAGGCACCTGCCACCGCGCCGGCTAATTTTGTGTGTGTGTGTGTGTGTGTGTGTGTGTGTATTTTTCCTAGAGACGGGGTTTCACCGTGGTCTCCATCTCCTGACATCGTGATCCGCCCGCCTCAGCCTCCCAAAGTGCTGGGATTATAGGCGTAAACCACGCGCCCGGCCCCGTTAATCTACGTATCTATCTATATGCCAAAAAACGTAAAGAGCTGATTACTGTTGCTTTTCAGTAACTTTTAAAATCAGATACTGTAAGTCCTCTAACTTTGTACCTTTTGAAAAACATTTAGCTATTGTTGTCTTTGCCTTTCCACCTCAATTTTTAAATCATGTGGTCAATTTCTTCAAAAAAAGGCTTGTTACCATTTTTATTAGGATTTCATTGGATCTATAGACCAATTTATTAAGAATTGTCAGACTAACAATAAAATTTTAAAATTAGGTGTTGTAAATCCTCCAACTTTGTACTTTTTCAAAAGTAGCTATTGTTGTCTTTGCCATCCATACAGATTTTTAATTGATATTGGAAATTACTTCAGAAAATGCTTGTTACAGCTTTAATTGTGATTTCTTTGTACTGACAGGACAAATTTTGAGAATTGTCAGACTAATAATGTTGACTCTTCAAATGTATGAACAAGGTACATTCACTAGCTAATTAAGTCTTCCTTTATTTCCTTTGCAATGATTTGTATCTTTCAGTGTACACAAAAAACAAAATATCCAAATGTTTAGTTTTGTTGTTAAGGTATGCTCTTTGACAAAAAGAGTATTCTATGAAAAACACTAATCTAACATTGTCATCTCTGATAAAAAATTTCTTATGAATAACAATGTATGATTTAAATTATGATAAAAATAATGGGTTCCATAGGAATCATAGCATATTGTGTTCAAGTTATATAAAATTACACCATAGAATTTATATTTTCAGAACAGTTTTGAATGACCATTGTGGTGATACATGCTTTTTTTTTTTCTTCTCCTATGCCATGTTTTGTAGTCATTTTATTCAAAATATATACATTTTCATTTTTGAAGAGTGTTTACCTTGACTTCATTAAATAACCAGTGTATATTTCATTTTAGGTAAGATTTGTTTCAGTTATAATTAAGATCCTTAGCCTCTAATTCTAGTTGAATTTTTCCCATCAATTCTTCTCATTTATTCACTACAAAGAAATTGCTATAGTACTTAAAGTATCTAATTTTACAGTTTTGCTCCCTTATAAATAAAATGAGAACATAATGAATACATTAGTAATCAGTGGGTGGATTCACAACAATGTAAGAGGTATAAAATATTTGTACAGCTTGACAGGTAGAAACATTTCTCTACTAATGGTTTATGTAAATTCATTACTTATATACTTTTGATGGGATTCTATAGTATTCTCTTATTTTATGATTTCTTATTGTTAGTATGTAGAAATTCAATTGTCTTTTCTGCATTGACCTTGCATCTTGCAATCCTAAACATTATCTTCTTTGTTAGCTAGTAGCTTTTTTGTATATTTCTTAGGGTTTATTACATATGCAATCATGTCATCTGTTAATAAAGAAGATTTTTACTTCTTACTTTTTAAACAGTGTGATTTTTTTTCCCTACTACACTGGCTAAAACATCCAGTATAATTTTAAAAAACAAGAGATAAGAGTAAAATCCCTTTTTTCCTTTTTATTGGTAAAAAGCATTGGGCCTTGCCCTTGGATATTATATTAGCTATAAGTTTTTTAATAGATACCCCAAATCAAATGGAGAAAATCTATTCTCACTTTTCTGAGAGTGGTTTCCTATGAATGAGTGCTGAATTTTGTCAAATATTTTTTGTCCACCTATTAAAGTGAGCACATGATTTACCTCTTTTGTAATTTTAATGTGTTAAGTTAAAATTACTGATTTTCTGACAAACCTTACATTCCCAGGATAAATTCTACTGGGTCCATGCTTTTTGATTTGATTTCCTAATTTTTTAAAAATAATTGTGTGTCTGCATTCATGAAGGTTATCAATCTGTCATTCTTTCTTTAAATATCTTGTCTGATTTTGGTATTCAGGCATTACCGAACTCATAAAATGAATTATGAAGTATCCTTTATTTTCTGAAAAATTTTGTGCGTAATTGTAATTTTGGTTTGCCTTAATGTTTGATAGTGTTCAGATGTGAAGACAAGCTATGCACTTCCAATTGAATAAATTTTGGTATTGCCTATCTTTCAAGAATTTTTTTATTCCATCTAAGTTGCCAAACATATTAGAATAAAGTTGCTTATAATATTATTTTATTACTCTTTAATGAACATTGGAACTTATAAAAAGCCACATCTCTCATCCCTGGGATTGGTCATGTGTATTTTGTGTCTCTTTTGAACATTACAGAGTTTTACCAAATGTATTAGTCATTTCAAAGAACTAGCCCATGGTTTTATTGGGCCTTTTGTTGTGTGTACTATTTTGTTATTGATTTCTATTCCTATCTTTATTATATCTCTTCTACTTAGTTTTTAATTTTTCTTATTTTTCTAATGTCAACGTGGGAACAATAATTGCTCATTTTAATTATCTACTCTTTTTTCATTTAAGCAATAAATTATACATTTCCCTGTAAACTCTCCATTAGAAGCATCCAACGTATTTTGGAATAACTGCCAAATCTCTTTATGCTCCTACATTTATTTTATCTTTGTGAATAATCCATATTCACTTGAAAAAAAATTTGTACTCTGCTCTTGTTGAGTTTACAGATGATTATGTCACTCCTGATTTTTTTTTTGGCATATTTATTATCAATAGCTAAGACAGGGGTTTCAAATCATGAACTAGTTTTAAGATTTTAAAAATTTTCAACTTATGGCCAGGCACGGTGGCTCACGCCTGTAATCCCAACATTCTGGGAGGCCAAGGCAGGCGGATCACTTAAGGTCAGCAGTTCAAGGACAGCCTGACCAACATGGCGAAACTCCGTCTCTACTATAAATACAAAAATTAGCCGGGTATGGTGGCAGGTGCCTGTAATCCCAGCTACTCAGGAGGTTGAGACAAGATAATCACTTGAATCTGAGAGGCAGAGGTTGCAGTGAGCAGGGATCATGCCACTGCACTCCAGCCTGGGTAACAGAGTGAGACTCTGTCTCAAAAAAAAAAAAAAAAATTATTTTTTAATTTTGCCAAATTTTGCATTACATACTTTAAAGCTCTGTTATTATTTAAACATACTTTTATACATTTTACATCTTTTTGATCAATTGATACATGGATAATTATGGAGTACTTTATGTCTGGTATGTATTTTATCTTGAAATCTAGTTTACCTGAAGTAATATTGTTCATCCAAGCTTCTTATGCTTTCTGTTTATGTGTCATACCTTCTCTTCTTCCATTTACTTTCAATTTTATAATCCATTCTAATGATCTTCCTTTAAAAGAGAATGTATGTTCTATTAATATTTTTTCTAATTGGTAATATATTTGGATTGGAATCTACAATTTTTTAAATCGGCATTCCACTTTTGTCTATTTTTGGCTCATATTCTCTTCCTTTACTGTCTGTTTTTAATTACATGAATATTTTTAAATATCAGTTTAAATTTTTGGCTGGTTTTCTAGGTATACTTTTTTAAGTTATACACTCAGTTATAAAACACATTTTTAAAATTGTACAGTCCACTTTCAGTTAATATTGAAATATTTCACATAAAATATGTAAACCTTGCAACTGCAAAGATATATATGCCTCCATTTTTTATGTGTTATATGTATTAGATTTGTATCCATTGTAAACATTGCAAAGCATCATTTAGTCTTTTGTTTGAAATATTATGTCATGACTACAGAAATTAAGAAAACAAGAAGAAAGAAAAAGATATTATTTATTACAATATTTCTGATTCCTAATGCTCTTTAATCTTTTCTAAATACGTTAATTTATATATATAATTTCCCTTAAGCTTGAAGACATTCATTTATATTTTTGTAGTGCTGGTATTCTGGCAAAGATCTCTTTACATTTTTATTCAAAATTATTTTTTATTTTACCTTATTTTAAAATATTTTTAAATTCATTTTTTACAGTTGATAAAATTAGTTGTATTTCTACAACATTTACAACATGATGTTTGAAATATATATACACTGTAGAATGGCTAAATCAAGTTAGTTACCACAGTTATTACTTCCCATAATTATTATTTCTGTGATGAGAACACTTAGAAGCATATTTTCACTAGATATAGAATTCTGGGTTGACAGATATTCTTTAATAAATTTCAAAACCTTCTGGTCTCTTGTTTCTGGTGAGAAGTCAGCCGTTAATTGAACTAGTGTTCCCCCATATGTGATGTTTCATTTTTCTCTTCCTGTTTTCAAGAATTTTATTTTGTTCTTAGTAGTTTGACTAAAATGTGCCTCTGTGTAAATTCTTCATGTTTATTCCGCTTAGTGTTGTACTTTGTATTAGTAAATTTTTATCTTTCATCAAACGAGTTATTTACAATTATTTTTTCAATTAATTTTTCTGCTTTATGATTTTTTGTCTTTTTCTGGGATCCTAATTATATACATGTTATAATACTTATTACTTGCTTGTGCAGATTATGTAGTCTTTTGTTTTTCTCTGATTAATATTGTTTCTTTTGTTTTCGTTGGTAATTATTGTTTTAGGTGAATATGAACTTAAACTCTGTTGCTGGAGAAGCAGATCTGAGCTGAAAGCTCAGATTTTTTGGTTTGAGTGAGCTGCTCTAAATCTGATCTGCACATATAAGATTAAGGGATCCATGGGGGAGGGGCAGAAAGAACCCCTCTCCAGCTCTCAGTGGGTGCACTTTCAACACCTTAAAGATTATAGTTTTCCAGCAGAAGCTACCATTACTCTACATGTGCTGTTCTTGTGGTACTCATTTTGAAGGGAAAACAGAAAATCACTCCCTGGGCCATTTTCCAGGCCTGTGCCCCAACAAAGTCAGTTTGCTATTCTTCCCTCTCCTGTAATTTCAGGGAGTTACTTTTTGTATTTTGCCCATATTTTTTAGTTGTTTTCAGTAGAGGGGATTAATACAATAGGCTATTAGTATTATTCTTAGAAGCACAAATTAATGTGCATAATTTAAATAATAATCTTTATCACTAAAGCAAGATCACTGACTTGGAGTACATTCCAGAATATTTGTTTTGGTTTGTTCTAGTCTGGTTTTCTTTGCATATTAACAGATGGTTCTCTTTAGAGTTCAAACCCTATACTGAGCTACCACAACATATATTACAACTATCATTTTATTCACAGATAGAATGATATTCTGTCTGAAGCACAGTTGTACTGGGAGATATAGCCACAGATAATGGTTTCTATTTGTTCATGGATTCTCAAAATTCCACAAGTTCATTAATATACTGTAAGGAGAACACTAATGAAAAAAATGAATTATTTGGTGGAGGATCCCTGTTTCATACTCATAGACTCATAAATGTCTCTGTGATAAAGAAATCCCTGTATTTCAAGCGAGCAGGAAAGTTAATCTTGACCTAAAGATGGATACACAGAAGTGACCACTTGAAAAGTGTTGAAACCTCTATTTTTTCAAGCTTTTAATTATACATATGTACCTCTTTTTTTGGAGAATTTGCTGACTAGCTTGCTTATAACTGATTTATGTTAAAGCTTCTCAAAAACACCGAGGGAAAATGTCATAAATAAAATACTTAATTCTTAAGACGTTGAAATTGCTTATTAAAATCATATGGCCTCTGAAACATATTCATCTGGTGATATTTAGAAAATACAGCAAAATCATGTCTTATTTCATGATGATATGCACCTTAAAATTACTGCTATTTCTAATTTTCTATTTCTTGTTTACTTAGTTTTGTCTCTGTGTTTTGAAAGTCTGCAGCTAAATCAAAGCACAAACCTTGAAACATGGTAAACAAAAAGAGGTAACATAGACATTTTTCCAAATGTCTTTTGTATTTAATATACTTGGAAAAAAAGTGAAAACGGGTAAGTAATTAAACAAAAACATCCAACAGGCATTTTTCTACCACAGCTTTTCTAGAAAAAATAATTCACTTTAAAAGATAAAAGAAATAGTCTATAGAAACAATAATTTAAAAACCATTAAACATTTAAAATACCTCTACTTTTAATTAATGAATTTCAAAATCAGAACCACTTAAAAGCTTGATAATACTCAGGACTTGTGAGAGTTTGGAGACTGAAATCCTCAGAATGCTATAGATCTTGATGAAATGTTTTATAGTATAATTTGATAATTTTACTGCTAGTGATTTACTCTGTGTAGAATTCTATTTGTACTTGTAAACATATGCACAACATATGCTATAGATCTTGATGAAATGTTTTATAGTATAATTTGATAATTTTACTGCTAGTGATTTACTCTGTGTAGAATTCTATTTGTACTTGTAGACATATGCACAATGTCTACATCTTTGTTTCTGGTAGTAAAAAAAATGTCAAAATAATTAGCAGAGGAGTGAGCATTAGTGATGGCACCTTCCTACAATGAAAAACAATGCAGCTCTCAAAAAATAGAGCCATATATATATATAGGTATCTATATGTATATATGTGTATATATGTATATATGCTATATACATATATATGCTATATGTATATATATGTATATATGCTGATATTGAAAAATCTCTAAGATTTATTTTTAATTAAACGGGGGGCAAATAAACCTACAGTGGTAACATTTGTATAATAAAAAATTGTGTGTATGTGTGTGTGTTAGCAAGAGAGTGCATGTGCATTAATTAGGTTGTGACAGAGCTCTTTTCCAACCCTTAAAATACTCATTTCTTTTTAATTTCTCAAAAGTTTTCATGCTGAGAAGAATAAAATCTGACAGAGTAACTGAGGGAATAACAGGGAGTATACTTCTCATTTAAATCATTAAAAAGCATTAATATCAGAGAATAGAAAAAAAATTAACAACCTTGAAGATAAATTTTAAGAACAACAGTCAACTGGGAAATAGAAATAAATTTTTAGCCCTGAAATCATTTATTAAATGTCAGAAACACTAAAAAATTAGACCTTTCACTATAAAAGCTGAAGAAAAAAAAAAACCCAACCTGTCTCTCTCCTAAAGTAGATGAAAGGTGATAACAGCATTAAGAGCTGAAAATAATGAAATAAAAACAAAAAAAGGAACCACAAAATCTAGCATTTGAAAAAGATGAATAAATATGATAATCTTTTCATGGCCACTATGAAAGAGAGAAAGAGAGCAAGCAAGCATATACAATTGATAATATTATAAACAATAACAAAGAAGCCACAGATGGAAATTAAAACAGAAATATAAGAAAACACAAAAATAATTAAATATCACTGGATGAATATATCAGCTTTAAGTCAAAACTTTGTATCTTGAAATTGCATCAGCAGCACTAGTCTTATTTACTTCCTTTGTTGTATATAGTTCTATTGTCCACAAAATTTTAAACATCAGGATTACACAGACAGTGATTGGGTCATATTGGTTCTAGCCAATGTGTCTGAATAATAACTTACTCATTAGTAAATTTTTGTTAAGTGTTAGGTGATAGAATATATGAATGTATTAATGGAATTATGCTAAGCCTGAAAGTTAATAAAACAAAAATCATATGTATCTATCCAGTAGGCATAGGAACATCAGATCAAACTTTGATATAAATATTTGGCCCAGAAGTATGGATGGTGGAATTAATACACACTGAAAGAGTCTGTAGATGATTGCTTTTTGCTAATAGTTCATGCTGCTTGTCTTATATGTACAATATCAAAATAATTTGAGTGATTATTTAGAGGTTATCTGCTTATTCAAATTATATTTTGCAAAACTGGCCATCATATCCGTAACACTGATGATGTATCTAGCGCTTCTTACCCAGCACAAAACTAACAAGGGTAACACTGGTGATATGGAACACTACAGTTCTTTCTATAGTTCTATCATACCTGATTATGATGTGAATAAAATCATAAATGACAAATGTTTAAACGGAAAGCATTCCAATTATACCACTCTTTCCTACAGTTATAGCCCCACCTTAAAAGAGGACTAGGGAAGATATGTCCTGTAGTAACTTAATGAAAAATAATTATCTAAATCTCCAAAGTTTGTGAAATGAATGTGCATCCATTGAACCTGACTGCAGGAGAAACACTGTAAAAATGCATCTCTGGACAAGAAACAACATGATAATAGGAAGAGAAATGAAAATGTAAGATAAAGAAATAACACATCTCTGTCTACCAATATACCGTATGGAAAAAAAAACTGATAAGGAAAGAAAAAGGAGGCAAATAAACCTACAATGCAAAAATGAGATAGTTACTATTTTGAATGATGTGAATTACATATCAGTCAAGTATCAGAGAATAAGCTCATTTTTCCTATACTATAATAAAGCAGGATCAAGTTTAATGCTATATAATATAGAAATATAGTAATATATGATAATGTACAATAGTGTGTCATTACAACAGTTACATTTTCCTTCCTTATTGACATTTTAGTATTACATTTTTATATTAAAGGCATAAAATATAATGTCTTAGTATATACACTCTCTGATGATTATCTTTGAGTCATCCAAATGTAATCATTTTCTTTTGCAAAACCTGTTTCTTACATGATGACCAAATTGAACATAATAAAGTATTCTACTGAATAATTAGCCACCAATTTGAAAAATGCTACGGCTCTTCTCTTTTTTTCTATTTTCTTTTGTGTAGTTGTGCCTATTTTCTCAAGATAGGAATATCTATTCCTTTCAATGCAGGGACTTTTTAATGACATAAAAAGCAAATAAAGATGCACTGATTTTTCCCAAATGTTATGCAAAAGAAACATGAACAATCATTCAGTATGTATCCTTTTCAATTCAAAGACAGTATTGAGATCAAAATGGTGCACATAATATATTTTACCACAGAAGTTAACATCCTAATCCTCTGTGAAAAGAAAGAGAGAAAGAAAGGAAGGTGGGAAGGTGGGAAGGTAGGAAGGCAGGAAGGCAAGAAGGTGGGAAGGAAAAAGGAAAAAGAAAAAGAGAAAGAAAAAAAGAGTGGAGAAAGAGGAGAAGGGAAAGAAAGCAGGCTTGGAATACATTAAACTGAATGCATAGACCAGAATGAAAGATAAGACTCCAATAACACTGAAAAGACACAGAGAATTGAATCTGTTATAAATGATTTATGCTCTAGGATCATGAGGTTAAAAAGGCAAAAGCTTTAATGTTCACTTATGCGAGAATGTCAAGTCACTGGTCTAGATAAAGAGTTTGACAATAATAAGATTTTAAAAGTGGATATTTTCTGTTAGCATTGTCTGCCATAATAAATAGAGGTCATAAAGCTTTGATCTAAACATATTCAGTGCGGATTAATACTGCAAGCAGATCATTCATCTGAACTTTGAGAATGTACTTACAGGCCAATTTAGTAAATGAATAATGGCATAAAGACTATTTGTGAGTCTCAGAGAAATGTATACCTCTTCCAAGATTTCTGATTTTTTTTTAAATTTCACTCTAATTCTTTTTCCAGTACATAATGTTTTATTTCAAATTTTGATAAAACCATGTCTTCTTTAGGGTCAAATTTTATAATCACTTATATTAACTACAATGACAAATAGTTCCACCACAACCAGTAATAATAATTGCAAGATAATAATTGTCCTTCAGAACCTCTAACTCCTGTATCCTCAGAATGTTGCTGAGAAAAGTGAAATATAAATTGTAAATAAATTTGCTTTTAAGATAGATAACTTTGAATTTGAGTGAATTGCTTATTTAAAATTGGTTTATCTTCTAGGAATCCACCTCTATAGAGATTGTTTGACTACAATATATGATAAATAATCCAACTCATTGAAACATGTCAATTCAAAGGACAAGTTGAGTTTGTTTCACTGGCTGTGAGTAAACCATTCTTCATAATTATTTGAGTCTATCTGTAACATATAATGAAAATATTTCACATCCATTGAATATAAAAGCAAAATTAAAATTTCCCTTTGAGTTCCAATATTTTCTTCAACAGAAATGTAGGGACATAATATTAAAAATTGAGTAATTATAACTGACTTGTTCTCAACATCTTTTAATTACTCCACTGCACTTTGATGACTTTAATACTTTCATTGCATTTCAATATAGAATTGTTCATCATATTGATATATAATACTGTTTAAAGAAATTACACAGAAAATGTTAAATGCTCCAGAAGCACCTTTTTGGCAATGGTTCAAAGTTGAGCCTATTACTTTATTTCCATTAGACAGTGGTAGGCAGGAGAGATATCATTCCTAGAATCCATATATGTAGGTAAGTATGTTTTTGCATGTGTATATATGAAATTCTAGGGAATTTTGACTTTGCATGATACGAGAAGAAAGTAATATCCACACTAACAATATCCAAAAATATATTAAGATTTTAACACAAAGGCAATACTCAAAATTGTTTCCAAAATACATAAAATTTTCTTTTTTGAAAACATCATACAGTCTGGGTACGGTGGCTCACACCTGTAATCCCAGCCCTTTGAGAGGCCAGGCGTGCGGATCACTAGGTCAAGAGATCAAGACCATCCTAGCCAACATGGTGAAACCCCATCTCTACTAAAACTACAAAAAATTAGCTGGGCATGGTGGCACGCGCCTGTAGTCCCAGCTACTCGGGAGGCTGAGGCAAGACAATTGCTTGAACCAGGGAGTCGGAGTGTACCGTGAGCCAAGATTGTGCCACTGCACTCCAGGCTGGAGTGAGACTCCATCTCAAAAAAAAAATAAAATTTAAATTTAAAAAAAACCATCATGTATCATCAATATTTTATAATTTTAAAGGCAATATAACCTTATCATTGTTTCACTATACTGTTATCTAATTAAATATTATCTTTCAGGGGCTCATATCGGTTGTTTCCATTTCTGTTTACCTATTATAATTCAACCTGGAATAACGTGCTCTGGCAATTATCATGAATATGTTTTATAGTAATAAAATCAATTTAAGCTTTCACCAGAAGTGGTAAGAGAGAATTTCACAGTGACCCTGCTGACAATTAATATCCTTCTATTTCCTAATTTTGACAATAAAGAACTTTTGACAATAAAGAAAATATGTTGTGATTACTTTAATTGACAGTTCTATAATTATTTAATGAGATAAACATTTTCTCACATACATATTAGGAATTTTATTTCATATTTTGAAAACTGCTTGCATCCTTTGCCAATTGTTTACCAGTTGGTTGTTTTGTTTTTATCTTGGTATACTTTCAAATCAGGTGATAAATTAAAATTTAATAAAATAACTAGGTGATTAAAGTTGTTATATATGTCTTAAGTATACCTCAAATATTGTCTTTAATTTAAATTCAATTATATAACATTTTACAAATCTAAGCATACCATTACCTCTAATCCTCTAATCTAATTCATTAAAGGTAAACAGTTATATCAACATTTTTGTTACCATGAACTGTTCAGAAAGACCTGGCCCATAATGCTATCTACTTTTTACAATAGATTACTATTAATTTACTTATTTTAGCTCTTTATTACTTCAATTTTCCCCTCTGACTCCAATGTTTGGCTGCTTCAAATGCCCCCTAGAGATCTGTAAACCATTTCATTTTGGAGAACAGATTAGTAATCTGTCATCTATCAACTATATTGCTATTGTTTATTTAATTCCTGCTATCATTAGTTAATATGGTTTTACCAGTCAAAGCTTATTTTAAAAATATTCTTCTGTCTTGACCCCTTTTGTGCCCCAAAATAAGTCACTTTAACTTCTTCACTGTAATTTCCTAAGTTTAATGGCCAGGATACATCAGTGATACTGAAATATTAACAAGAAGCATCCCAATCTCCTGGAAAGCTTGCTAAAACATGTTTCTGGGCCCAAACTCTAGGGTTTCAGATTAAGTCCAGGCTGAGTGTGGCTCAAAATGTGCATTTCTACCAAGTCCTTAGATAAGAGTAATACATTGCTAAGAAATTCCCAGGGGCTGGCCCATGGAAGGACGATTCTTTTTTTTTTTTTGAGATGGAGTCTCGCTCTCTCGCCCAGGCTGGAGTGCAGTGGCGCGATCTTGGCTCACTGCAAGCTCCGCCTTCCGGGTTCACGCCATTCTCCTGCCTCAGCCTCCCAAGTAGCTGGGACTACAGGCGCCCGCCACCACGCCTGGCTAACTTTTTTGTATTTTTAGTAGAGACGGGGTTTCACCATGTTAGCCAGGATGGTCTCGATCTCCTGGCCTCGTGATCCACCTGTCTTGGCCTCCCAAAGTGCTGGGATTACAGGCGTGAGCCACCGCACCCGGCCGGACGATTCTTTAAAAACCACTGGGCTGAGTGACTTCTTCCAAACCCAAAATCCTTTCCTGGTAAAAATTAAGTTGGTAAGTATAAGTCTGCAAACAGTTGGGCAAGCCATCCAATATTTCTATTTTATCAAAAATTAAAATTGACTTTCAACTTTGAGAACCTACCACTATAAGCTTCCTATCACAACCATCAGGATTGGAACAAGATTCTGGGATCCTTGAACAATAAAGACTCCCCGGTCATCACTCTTGCATGCTTTTAATAGCTGAAACACCAGCACTCATAGTCTGCTTCTGTGCCAAGTTTAGACAATGAGCTTTTTGGTAAGATTGGAAACCACAGACTTGGGTTGAAACTCTGTAGTGTACCACTTCAGTATTCCATTTCCTCAAAGGCAAATCACACAATTAGTGAGCTGCCAGGAAGCAAAGCACAGGACAAATGTTCCTCTAGAGTTGATATAAATTTTCTCCTCTCCTCAAACCCCCATTCTCATAAACTTACTTAGAATTTTTAAAACAAGACACCAAGCTGTGACATAAACTAGCCCAAAGGGAAGAAAACAACTCACGCTACTTATTTCAATTGGTCAATAAAATAAGAAAGTAAAAGGAAAATATATAATTCATATCTTAAGAAGATTTCTTAATGCTATTTGCAGTATTTTCTAGCTCTCAAATTTACCATAATTAACAGAGCAAGTTGAACTTCCTGACTATATTTTTATATTAAATTATCCTCTGCCTTTTGTCTTCTGTTTCCTACAATGCCTTTTTTTTTATGTCTTTTTCCTCTGGTTCCTGAAGGACATCCACTGCTGCTTAGTTCACATAACCAAAAAGCTCTATGTTGTGATTGTAATAATTTACACTCCAAACATCAATCACTGTGTGTGAATTCTAATTGCTCCAAATTATCACAACACTTGGTGAGGTGATCTCTCACTGTGTTTTATTGGATTTTGTTTCTTTTCATTTGCAATTATGTGTCTAAGCATAGTAGAGAGAGAGAGACAGGGAGAGAATTGCAAAATGTGTTGAATTTTTCTACTGCTTTGTCTATAGTCCCACCTTTGTCTTACATTGGCCTGTGTGCTGTAATTTATAGAATTTTCACAAAGATATTCTGGCCCATGTTTTGTTGATACACTCATGTCTACGAGGGAAGAAGAGCCTAAAGCTTCCTAGTCCACAATCTTGCTTACCCCACCTTTCTCTCTTTGTTGTTCTGATTTACAGTTTCCCTGTTCCAAATGATGTTGAGCAATTTCACATGTGCTTATCATGCAATTTTATACCATCTTTTCTGAAGTGTTAGTCCACTTCTCTGGCTCCTTCCATCTTCTTCGCCTATTTTTTTTTTTTTTTTGGCTTGTGTGTTTTATCATTGATTTAGAAATTTATTAAGGAAATTATATATTTAATTGTCTAATTATCTCTTCTGGCTCTCTTTTTTTCTCATGTAATGTGGTATTTTTATAAAAAGAAGTTCCTAAATTTTGGGAAGCCCAATTAGTCAAAAATTTTCTACATATTTAATGTTTTTTAATCTAATATTTTAAAAAATCTTGTCTATGTTATCAGGAAAAATATCTTATTTAATATATTCTAGAAATCGTATTATTTTATCTATAATATTTTCATAACCTTTAAGAATTGATTTTTGTATATTGTATAATAATGATGTGATTTATATTTTCTATATCGCTAGTGATGCACCCAAGAAATAGTTAACAAATAGACCTTTCTTTACTGGTCTATATTACTCCTTTGTTCTAAATTAAGTGGTCTTGTGCATATGGGTCTCTTTCTAGCATCTCGATATTTTTTATTGGCCTTTTTGTTTATCTGTGTACCAATATTATATTCCCACAATTATAGATTCTTAAATGTAAGCTTTGAAATCTGTAAAAGTGTAACCCATAATTCAAATCTTGAAGTGTGTGTATCTTCCTGACCATTTTAATTTTTGTGTAAATTTTTAAATCAGCTTTGTTGATTTCCACAAAAATATATTGGATCTTAATTAGTATTCAATTAATTTTTTTGTTATTCATCAAACTTGCCATATTTCTATAAATGTTATAAATATTTTCAAGAACAAATTTTAATATTGATAGATTCTATTGAGTTTTGGTTTTATATTTCAAAAATTTCTGCATTTTTTTGTTTAGTTTATTTGCATTTATTTTTCTTTTTATTATCTAGTCTCTTAACACTTGGCACATTAGTTTATAGCTCTTTTCTAATATTTTCATTTTATACTATAACTTTAGCTCCAACCATAGGGTTTGCTACAACCTTGTTTATTTTGTTATGTCATATTTATATTATCCTTTTGCCCAATTTTGTTTTGATCCATGGACTTTTCATTTTTTTACACTTTTAGAATCTAGAGACAATTTCTAGTAATTTTTTTGTCACTGAGTTATAATTTTATTCAATTCGTAATCCTGGATATAGTGCATTTGCCCAATATTCAGTGTGTACCTGAAAAACTTGTATCATTGTTGAATGCCAATAAAATTCATTTGTAAATGTATCATTGATTTATTTGTGCATGCTTATTCTGTCAGTTATTGGCAGAGTATTTTTAAATTCCCTACTATGAATATGGGTATGATTATTTCTAATTTACTTCTCTATTGTGTGTGTTCATATTATTAGATGCATAATACTTGAAATTGTTGTATCTTACTGGTAGATGGAACTTTTTATCTTAATACACTTTATTTTTTATCTTGAGTGTTGGATCTTGTTTGATAAGTCGATTATGTGTTTCAATTTCTATTGATTATTTTTGCTTTTGGTAACAAAACCACCCTTGCAAAAATTATAACTGAGGAAATTATGACAGTGAAAGAGATCTGACCTAACTGACTCCATCTTGCTTTTAACCTCCAAACTGTCCTTGTTCATTCCTGAGTGTAGGCCAAACTAACTTTGGGAGGAACTTGGTTTATAGTATAACTTTGAAACAAAGATAGTAACAGCCCTTTCCCAAAACAAAACCCCCTCTTGCCTGGGAATAAACAGTCTTTGGGACTAACAAATTAGCCACAAGATTAAAAATTATAGTTTATGAGTCACTGTTTTAAAACCTGAGATCAGTTCTTGAGATATTTTGCAGACCCTGTGTTCCAATGCACCAGCTGACACCACCCAAATTGATAAGCTGGCTCATCTGGTCCTGTGACCCCTATCCAGGAACTGACTTAGTACAAGAGGACAGCTTCAACTCCATCAGCAATCCCCACTTTCCAGAGCCCTACCCACCAAATTATCCTTAAAAACTCCAAGCCTCGAATTTTTGGGGAGGTTGAGTAATAACTCCATCTCCCACATGGTGTGGCCAGCCTCACATCAGTCACACTCTTTACTGCTATGCAATGGTCTTGGTGAGTTGATTTTATATGTGCAACGAGCAGGAAGAACCTGATGGGCAGTTACTGTAACATTCTCTTGTTTCTTCTTATTCTATTTATTATTAAAGGATAAAAAATCGATATTTAAAATATAATTAATTTTAACTCTAGGGGGTTTTAATTTTATTTCTGACAAATGGCCAGGAGCACTAAAAATAATAGACTATTTTAATATAATAGTAAGGATTAAGATTTTCAGCTAAACTTCAGTCTAATTAAGAGTGATACAATTTTCAGATCATTTTACACATATATTTTACACTTTCAGCATCTCAATTCAAAGTGTGAATGGTTTGCAGCTAGGGACGACATAAAAAATATCACAGACTGATGGCTTAACCAACAGAAATTTATTTTGTCATAGTCTGAAGGCTACAAGCCCAAGATCAAGATTCAGGCCAGTTTGGTTTCTGATGAGGTCTCCCTTCCTGACTAGTAAATGGCCGCCTTCTTGCGTGTCCTCACATGGACTTTTCTCCATGTCTGCTTGTGGAGAGAGCCAGAGATCTGATTTTTCTTCCTTTTATAAGGACACCAATTCTATCGGATTAGGACTCTACTCTTATGGCGTCATTTAACCTTAACTACCTCCTTAGAGGCCCTATTCTTAAGCACAGTCATACTGGGGGCTTTAGACTTCAACACATGAATTTTCAGGGGAGGACACAGAGATTCAGTCCATAGCAGTCTGCCTTCCCCACAATCTCCCCCAAAATTATATCTTTTTCTCATGTAAAATATGCTTACTCCAACAAAACAGCCCCCAAAGTTATAACTTATTCCAGCATCAAGTCTAAATTTTGAAGTCCAAAGTCTCATCTAAACATAATCTAAATTGAGGGAAAATTCATCTCAGCTGTGAACCTGTGAAACCAGAAAAGTTACGTGCTTCCAAATTACAATAGTTGGAGATGCCTAGAATAGATAAATATTTCCATTCTCAAAGGGAGAAATCGAAAAAGAAATGGGCAATTTGTCACAAGAAAGCCCAAAGCCTTGCTAGGGCAAGGCAAATTCCATTAGATATTAAGCTCAAGAATAATCCTCATTTGTTTAATGCTCTATTATCCAAGTCCACTGGGATGGCAATATTACTCTTGTGGCTTTGTGGGATGCTTTTACTTTTTCAGCTTGGTAGGACATCCCAGCTCCCATGTCCCCATTGTTCTCTATGGTGAGGAGTGACTAGCCTGCTGAAACCTAAAAGGAAGCATCTTTTTTCCCTACTCCTACTCCATCCCTTCAAACTCACACTTCCCATCCCCATTTTCTCCAACCTGTGGTGGGAGTGGCAGCCTTGGTGATCTCTGAATTGCCTTCAGGGCCATTCTTCCCTTTTCTTAATGGAGAAGACATTTGTAGTCTTCCTTCATTCCATTCTATTTTTCGGTTTCCTTTAGTCTTAGCTGGCAGTGTTTCTGCTAGTACCATCCCTTTACTCCTAATTTATCCTGAGATGCCTGATTAAATCCATAGATCACATCCATACTAACTGACTTATTAAATGGTTGTTCAGCCATGCCCTTGGTGTTCTCTCCAAACATGGTTCTTCATTTTTTGCAATATTGACAGGCTGTGAATTTTCCAAATCTTAAATTCTGGTTCATTTTTCCTTAACAATTTCTTCATCAATCCATCTTTCTTCTCTCACATTTTACTATGAACAATTAGGAGGACTCAAGCCACACCTCCAATGCTTTGCTTAGGAATCTTCTCTGCTAAATCTCCAGTTTTATCACTCACAAGTTCTACTTCCTGTGAAACACTAGAACACAATTTAGCAAAGTTCTTTGCCACTTTCTAAAAAGGATAACCTATTTATCAGTCTTTAGTCTTAGGAATCTTCTCTGCTAAATCTCCAGTTTTATCACTCACAAGTTCTACTTTCCATAAAACACTAGAACACAATTTAGCAAAGTTCTTTGCCACTTTCTAAAAAGGATAACCTATTTATCAGTCTTTAGTAACCTGTTCCTCATTTTTGTAAGACTTCACAAGAATCAGCTTTCACATTCATATTTATACCAACATTCTATTTATAAAGATACAGGTATTCTCTAAGATGATAAGGATTTTATTTATAATTCCCCTCCTTTCTTCCTGAGCCCTCACCAGAATCACCGTTAAGGTCTATATTTCTAACAGTAATCTGTTTTTTAAAAACTAGGCTATTTCTAGCATGCACCTCAAAACTCTTTCAACCCATCACCCAATTCCAGAACTGCTTTCACACTTCTAGGCATTTGTTATGGCAGACTGTTATTGCATCCCACTTTTGATACCTAAATCTGTACTAGTTTTCTAGGACTTCTATAACACAATACCACAGACCTGGTGGCTTAAACAATAGAAATGTATTTTCTCACAATTCTGGAGGCCAGAAGTCTAAGATGTATGTTCCAGATGTTTTGGTTTCTGGGGAGGACTCTCTTTCTGGCTTGTGGACAGTTCTTGCTTTGTACTTGCATAGTTTTCCTCATTGCATGCATCTTCAGAGAGGAAGAGCTCTGATCTCTCTTCCTCTTAGAAGAACATCAATCCTATTATATTAGGGCCTCGCCTTTCTGACCTTATTTAACCTTAATTACTTGCTTATAGGCCCTGTCTCCAAATATAGTCATATTAACACTAGGACTTTAATATATGAATTTTGGGACAACTCAAAAATTCAGTCCATGATAATCAGGGTTGCCACCCCTTCACATTCTCACATTCCTTTTTATTATTCTAGCACCAAGGGACTGTCACAATTTGCACATCTTCTGGGCATCCCAGCCTCCAGTCCGAGAATTAGCTAGTATTCCTGATATAAAACTCGGCATAAATGCCAATATTATCATTAAGCATTTCATTCTTCTTCTGAATGTTGGCACACACCCTGTGTAAGCATGCACACACACACAATCTCTGTTTTGAATAAGAAAAGAGTTATAAAACATTAGAGCTTATCAGAAATAAATTAAAGTAGTTGTTGCTGAAATAATGCATCCTCAAATAAAGGTAAGATATTAAAGTACTTCCCTGTTGAAATCTTAACCTACACTGGCTTGTGCTAGGTCTTTCTCATAGCAAAGCTAAGCATTTTACATGGAATAATTTAGTAGAAAGAAGAAAGAAAGGCCAGTGGTAAAGTTAAGAATATGATTAAAAAATATATCTCTCATGTATTATTAAGAATAGGAACTAGAAACAAATTAATTGGGTTTTAATTTTAGCTCTGCTCTTTACCAACTGTGAGAAGTTAGGCAAATTTCTTAATCTATTTGTAGCTAATTTTCCTTTTGTGAGTATAACAATCCTACTTCCTAGAGATGTCATGATATGTTATGAATATTAAATAAATCAAAATATGTAAAAACATTAGAACAATGCCTGGTACATAAAACATAAATGTATGCAATTATTATTATTATGTTTAGCATGCCATTATTATTAGCATTATAATTATTATTTGATTGAGCAAAATAATCTAAGGGCACCTCTTCAGATGTTAGAAACATTCTAGTTTAATCATTAGTAAGATTCACAGTATTACTGCTAACTTTTTCTTAATGTTATTGAAATCATATACCATATTTTGCTCTTTATTGTGTACATTGATACACTCTTTAATATATGTCTATTAATCTCTTCAGAATGTATTGATTTTTTGTAGTTTAGGTTGAAGTATATTTTGAGATTACTTATAATAACTTAATATCCCATTGTCAGACAAGTTACTCTTTCTTTTATGGAAATAAACTTAAAATATTTATCTTTAGTTTTTACATTAAAGCTTCATTATCTAGATCTTAGAACAATGCATGTGATCAAATTAAAAGACAAAGTCACAGAAAAGTTTTCTATCCATGAGTGAAAATAAGGCTATAGAATACCAGGTTACATTAAATAACAGGTACCCTTGTTGAATGACTATATGGACTTTTAAAAATATCACATGGACCCCATAAATATATAAAATACATGTCGATAAAAAATTAAATACATAAACGAAATCAAAGAGGCAGAAAAGGAAAAAATAGAATGCAAAACACTTGACTACCACTCTCTACCTAAATACATGAACAACTCTCATTCTCTTTAATCTATTATGAATTGAATGTTCTTTCTGTTGACAAAAGACTTAAAGCAATTTGAAACTTGTGATATATGCATTGATTTCCAAAAAAGAAAACATTTAAAAAGCAAGTTGCCAAAAATATGCTATTAATAGTCATATGGAAAACAGTTAAAATGATTAAGACTAAAATGATGAAAAGGCAGAAAATGCATTTACTAGTACCTGTTCACAATAACATTGAGTTAGATTTTATATCATTGAGTTAACAAGAAATACATATCAAGATATTTTCAAATTCCTTAACACTTTTTACACCTGAAAGTTAAATTTTAAAATGGTATGTCTTTCTATTGAAAAGAATAGAGAAACAATTTTTGTTACTGTCTCTTGATCAAAAGTACATTATTGAGTTAAATAAAAATTGTGAGAACATGTGATATATATTAGCTTTTGTTTGTGTTTGTTGGGGGAATTAAAACTATAAACATAAATTTATTAATATCTCCTGTCTTCTTTAATGTCATTTCATATTCATTGGAAAATATATTTAATGGGTAATAGCTAATAGCCATGAAATAATGAATTTACTGTGAAAATAAAATATTTCAGAATACAAAATATAATAATCATACATTCCACAGTGCATATATTTATATTTTTATGATTTTGATCTTAACACTATTGAGAACAAACTAGATATTTGACAGATTGTGAAATATATTGATAATTTGGGGTATGGAATTTTTTATTTTATTTTTGCATTTTATATTAACTGATTATATGGTTCTTGAAATTGGTCATGTTACCATCTTCATTTTACATATTAGAAAATTATCTCCATGGGGATTAAATAACTTGCTCAGTGTCACACCAGGTCCTCTCTTTAATATCTGCTAATAACCATGTTACTTCAACTCATGGAGATAATATATTCATTTCTATTATAATTCCCAGATCAATATTTCTGGGTTTTTTTGTTCTTTTTTTTTTTTTTTTTGAGACAAGGTCTCACTTTGTTGCCCAGGCTAGAGTGCAGGGGTGCAATCATGGACTCACAGCCCACTGCAGCCTTGACCTCCTACCTCAAGCAACTCTCTCTCTCTACCTCCCAAATAGCTGGGACTACAAGGGCCCCCTATGTTGCCCAGGCTGGTCTCGAACTCCTGTGCTCAAGTGAACCTCCCAAATCAGCCTCCCAGACTGCTGGGATTACAGGTGTCAGCCACTATGCCCAGACCAATATTTCTTTAATAACAACTGTCCCATCTCTGAATTTATTAGTCATTAAAGTAATTAAGACAACAATGAAAAAAAAATTTATATAGTCTACTTTTTCATGTATTTATTTTTTTGAGATATAAGTCACATGCTATAAAATGTTCTTAAAGTGTACAATTCAGTGATTTTTAGTATAGTCACAAAGTAGTGCAAACATTACCATAGCTAATTCCAGAAAATTTCCATCACCCTAAATGTAAGCCCTGTATACATTAGCAGTCATTCCTCATTCACCCCCTCACAGACCTAAGACACTGGCAAAAGCTAATCTCCATTCTGTGTCTATCAATTTGCCTATTCTGGGCATTTCATATAAATGGGATCATAAAATGTGTGGCCTTTATTTTTTCACTTAACATTTTCAAATTCATCCATTGTAACATATCTCAGAACTTCATTCCTTTTAATTGCAAATAATATTCCTTTTTATGAATATATATCATTTTATTTATCACTTCATCAGTTAATAAAGATATGAATAGTCTCCAACTTTTGTACAAGTTCTTGTATATACTATTTCAATTCAGTATATCTCTTAGAGTAGAAATGCTGGCCATATGATAACTCTATGTTTAATATTTTGAGAAATATCCAAACTGTTTTCCAAAGTGGCTGCACCACTTTTCATTCTCACCAACAATAAGGAGGTTTCCATATTTTCCACATCCTTGTCATCGTATCTTTTTTATTTTTGCCATCCTGGTGGGTGTTTAGTTATATCTCATTAAAGTTTTGATTTTCCTTATGGCTAACAATGCTGAGCATCTTTTCATATGTTTATTGGCTATTTGTATATTTTTGGAGAAATATCTGTTCAGATCCTCTGTCTAAACTTTAAAAAAAATATTGAGCTGTAAAGATTGTATATATGTAATGGATACAAATTTCTTTTTTGATATATAATCTAAAAATACTGTCTCCCATTCTGTGGGCTGTGTTTTCACTTTCTAGGTGATGTGGTTTGCAGTTAAATCTTTTAATGTTGATGAATTCTATTTTTTTTGTGCTTTTGGCATTATATCTAAAGTCATAAATATGAAATCCTGTGTTGTTCTTTAAGTTTTATAGTATTAACTGATACATCTAGTTCTTTGATCAATTTTGAGTTCATTTTTGTATATGGTGTGAAAATAAAAAAATGTATTCTTTTGCATATGGCTATCCAAATGTTCCAGCACCATTTGTTAAAAAGACAACTCTTTTCCCATTGAATGGCTTTAGCACTCTTGTCAGAAAGCAATTGATTAAAGATGTTTGGGTTAATTTTTGGATTTTCGATTGTATTCTATTGATCTACGCATCTATCAGTATGTCTTTTTTACTGTAGCTGTAGAGTAAATTTTTAAATCTGTAAGTGTGAGCCTTCCAAATTTGTTCTTTTTCAATACTGCTTTGGGCTTTCTAAGTCCCTTGCATTTATTTCAATATTAATTTTAGGATTAGCTTGTCTATTTCTGCAAAAGATGAAAGTTGAGCTTTTGATAAAAATAAAATTAAACCTATAGAAAAATTTCTTCCCTTCCATCTACGTGATATCTTTTCATTTGTTTAGTATTTCCTTGGTTTCTTTCAAGAATGTTTTGTAGTTGTCAATGTACAAGTCTTGCATGTCTTTGGTTAAATCTATTCCTATGCATTCTATTTTTTGATAGTACTATAAGTGGAATTCTTTTAATTTCAATTTTAGATCATTCGTTGCTAGCTTGTAAAAATACATTCCATTTATGTATGTTCATCTTATATCCTGCCACCTTGCTGAACATATTTATCAGCTCTAATAGTTTTTTTTGGTCTGGTTTTTTCTTTAGGTTTTTCTATTGTTAACTGAAAAAAACAGACCTTTAAAATACTTCAAAGAGGTTTATTCTGAGCCAATAAGAGTAACCAAGGCCTGGAGAAACAAAGTCTCAAGAGGGCCTGAGAAAGTATACCCAAGGCAGTAGAATTAAAGTATGGTTTTATACATTTTAAGAAGGCAAGAATTACATGAAAATTCATAAATCAATACATGGAAGGTATAACTTGCTTTGACTCAAAAAGGTGAGATATCTTGAGGCGAGTGCTTACAGGTTATAGGTATATTCTGAGATTCTTCAATGTGTAATCAGTTAAAGGTGTAATGATTTGTCTAAAAATTTGGAATCAGCAGAAAGAAATGTTTTAAGTTAAGGTAAGGAGGTCTGTTAACCAATTCACTGTGTCAGAGTGACCTGAAGGGGTGTATGATTTAATCCTTGTCTAACGTGGCCTTTGGTCATATTTATAACTTGGTATTTTATTGTCATAAATAATTTATTTTGTTAGTTCAATGATCTATATTTCAATATTAATGCTCATCAGTTGTGCCTAAACTTCAAAAGAGAGAATATAACAATGTGTGTCCAATCTCCCTTCTTGTCATGGCTGGGAATCCATTTTTAAATTTTTTCTGGGGTCCCCTTGGGCAAAATGGGGTCTGTTCAGTCAGTGGGGACTTATAGTCTTATTTTTAGTTTACATTATAGAATAACACCATATGGAAATAGATAGTTTACATTTTCATTTCTAATTTCTACGTTTTTTTCTTTCTTTTTCTTATCACATAAGACATTTAAAAATGACATTTCTTAGTCTTTCTCATCTAGATAGGTCCAAATAACATGTTGAGCTGAAGGATCATGTTGAAAATAATTTTAACATGTAATGTAAGCCATTTTGTAAACTGTTTATATAGGAGTTAAAGATAAATTATTTAGGCAGATAGTGAGGGTAAGGGAGTGCTTAGTAAGGCTTTTATTTTAATAAAAAGCAGCCCCCAAACCATTTCTTTTCTAACAGAATGCAGCCTGAAAAGTCAAGCTTCAAGCATACATAACCAAGCCAGAAGCTTGCATAGATGAATGCTGGCAGCTATACTAAAAGCCAGGTACACCCAACATGGTGATTTCTCCCTCCTTTCTCTTTGCCCGTGAAGTGTACAGTAAAGAGCAGACAAGATGGTGCTGGACAAGTGAAAAGTCCATTTGTATAATAAGATTAGGGTGGGGTTTACACCACCCTTTACACAAATAAGGATTACATAGCCTTCTTTGTGTGCTATGTAAACGTCACACCTGGTCGAATCAATCTGTGGGCCCTATGTAAATCAGACACCACTTCCTCATGCCTGCCTATAAAATCTGCTGCAGTCCGCTGCAGGCTGGCTCTTCCCTTTCAGAAGGCTCTCTCTTGAAAGAGAGAGAGAGCTGCTCACCTCTCTCTTTTCTTCTGCCTATTAAACTTTCTAGTCCTTAAAACACCCACAAGTGTCCGTGTCCTTAATCTTCTTGGCATGAGATGATGAACCCCAGGTATTTACCCCAGATAATAATGTCACTTTATTTGTGGGCTCACTCAGGATCAGAACCAGAATGGAAGGTACAATCATTGGAGTGGTAAGTATGGGAGCGAATCTCAAATCTGTCCTTTAATTTTGAGACTCTCAGCCTCCATTTTGGAATAAAAGCAAAGTAAATTCCAAATACTGGGCCCCCGTCAGCCATTTAAAAATGATTAGCATTGCTGCCAGCCTTACAAGACTTGGGGGACAGGCTTGCTGGGGAGAACAGGGAGAATTCCCCAGTACCCACAGGTTGCTGGGCATATTGGCCATATTTGAACCAGTTTCCTTTCATGGAGGACCTAGCCATCATGTGGGGCTGGAAGAGGTCCTGGAGCAACTGAGGATTTCTGGCCGGGGCTACCCCTTGGTGTTATCCAAAGGCTTCAGGACTGACCCCAGCCTTCGACTGCCCAGTGGGGTGTGGGCAACAGGATCTGCAATGTTCCTATCATAATTTGCTCCTTTCCTGTCCACAACTGCCATGTCTCTTATCCTTTCTCTGTATGGAATGCCGTGGGAGTTTTATACTTCAGGGAAGTAATCTTATTAGGCAAGATCAGGAAATTCCATAGTAACCAGGGATATAGCTCAGGGGAATGCCATTGTAATTTTCTAGGAACAGAGGGCCTGGCCACCACAGTGAGCATCTCACTCTCCACCCTTGGTCTGGAGAGCATATGGCATGTCAAGGTTACTCTGCCCTTGGTCTGAAGGGCACATGGCATTTCCAGATCACTCTCTGCCCTTGGTCTGGAGAGCACATGGCATGTCAAGTTCACTCTCTGCCCTTGGTCTGGAAATCACGTGGCATTTCAAGGTCAATATCACCACCTAATGGAATAAAAATCATCTCCATGAGGCACATTGTCAGTCCTTTACTGTGACACTGTAGCTTCTCAATTCTCCCTTTTTGTGCCCCTATACTAGAAATCAGGCTCTATGCTCCTTCTGTGAACGGCAAGACTCTGCCTTCAACAATTAGGAGTAAAATGTCTTCCAGAACCAAATTTTAGTTCTGATACTGTCCCTCAACAGGAAAACTGCCATTAGGTCCCTATGTTCCTTTAAGGCACCTATTCTGTCTCCAATTAAAACAGTACTTAATTAGTAAGGGGATTTTAAGTCCAGAAGTTAACCAGAAACATTCTCTAAGGGGAAACACCTTAGCACAGGCCATAATAGCAAGATAATAGAGTTAAATCTAGTACCCTCCCCCTATTAAAGGAACCTTGCCCAAAGGCAACTATTAAATAGTCTTTCCCAAGATCTGTTTTTCAGGGAGGCACATAGAGCACACAAGGCTAGGAAGTCAAAGTAGAATCACAAGTGGAGAACTTGCTGCATGGTTATGCGTGACTCATAGCATCATATAGTTTCTCTGGTTCCATAGCTTGAAGAGTCATGCCCATAACCATGGGCAGCACATTTAACAAAGTGCTGGGACCCAGGAACCAAGGAGAGAAAACAGTAGGGGGAACACTCCCACTGTCTTCCTTTCCCCCCTAGGACATACCAAAAGGAAGGAGACTAAAGGGACTCCTTTTTCTTGCTTCTCTTTCTAAATAGGTAACAGACCATCTTCAGCTTACGCCCCTCTGGAGTGCATCCTGAAGCACAGGGACTCCTTTGACCCTGAGACTTTGAAGAAAAAGCAGCTCATTCTCTTTTTCACAAGGGCCTGGCCTTCTTACTAGACCTTTGCAAGCACTGCAAAAATCAACCCAGCTCTTCTAGTAGTCTTATTAGGCAGGCCTATAGAGAATGATTCCCAAAGTTAGAGAAGCAACTTCCAGGGGAACAATCTGAGGATCCCCCTTATTCAGCAACCCTCAAGTTCCCTTCTCATTACAGGACCTTAGGCAAATAAAGGGAGACATAGGCCAATTTTCTGACAATGCTGATAGGTATAAAGAAGCTTTTCAAAATTTAACTTAGGTGTGTGACCTCTCATGAAGGAATGTTACGCCATTCCTAAGCCAAATCCTTACTGTGGCTGAAAAACAGGCAACTCTGTAGGCAGCAGGGAATTTCAGAGATGAGCAATATGTCTCCTATAGTAAGTCAAAAAGGAAGAGAAAATAAGGAAAGTGAAGAAATAGAAAAATCATCATTCCTAATAGAAAAAGAGGCAGAAACTGTTGATAACCCTAAATTGAAACCCTCAAATGCAACTTCCAGATGCCCTGGCCCTTCCTGCCCCTCATCTACATCATCAGCTCCAGTTCTACCACCCAAACCCCAGATTTTTCTATGGTATTTTTACTTCCTTCTTTCACAGTTTAAAATAGCTTCAATCTCTTCTTTTATAATGTTATTCCAACCTGGGAGAAGTTAATTTCCCCAAGACTTAAAATGCTTGGCTTAGAGTTGAGCTTGGGGGAAAGGAACCCAGAAGCCTCACATGCTGGCAAAAGAGTAAAAGGTTTTTTTTTTTTTTTTTACCAGTTGAGATTTTGGCTTCTCTCTCTGTGCAAACTGGTAAAAAGGAAAATAAGAATTATTATTTATAGTCTCTGTAAAGTTTTAATTAATGGAAAATGATTTGTGAGATTGGTCTTAAGCTATAGCCTATCTGGTATAATTTGTCTTTCTTTATGGTTCTTTAAAAAAAAATGGGGGAAGGTAACTTAGGTTAGAATGCAGGCCCAGGACCCCATAAGCCTTCTATTCAAGCCAGCTCAACAAAGTGTTCAGTGATAAACTTGACTACAGGCCTCCATCTTGTTTCATGTTTTTGGGAACATGACCTGTAACCATGTGGCCATACAGTCTTTTAGTCTGTGCCATTTTACAATGGTGGCTGTCTTCTTGTGCTAAGTTAGTTCATGGGTGGGGGCCACAAAATCAGATAAGCCAGTTTATTGATCTGGATGGGGTCAGCTGATCCATCAAGGGCAGGATTTACAAAATACCTTAAGCACTGATCTTGAGGGCAGTTTAGGGAGGGTCAAAATCTTGTAGCCTCCAGCTGTGTGATTCCTAAGCTATGATTTCTAATCTTGTGCCTAGTTCCTTGGTCTGGTCCCTGGGCAAGAGGGATGTATATCTTTAGAAGGGGCCATTATCATCTCTGTTTTGGACTATAAACTGTAAACCAGGCTTCTCTCAGAGTTTGTTCAGCCTATGCCCAGGGCTGGGCAGGGACAGCTTGGGGACTGGAAGCAAGATGTAGTTGGTTGGGTTGGATGTCTTTCACTGTTTCAGTCATGGTTTTGAAACGGCATTTTCAAAAGCTGCTTACAATCCCTTTGAAAAATACCTCCTACACTGGTGGCTAAGTCATGACCTAGTTAAGGCTTGTTGGTTTGACCTGTGAGATTACTTTTTGTAACGTTCAGAAGCCAAAAATCTTAACTGCTTGATGTGGCTAAAGTCAAGTAACAAGGGATTAAAAATATTTTTTTAAAGAGTGCTCAGTTTAATTAAAGATGTATATCCAAGTCATAGGTATTTTTAAAAGGCTTTATTTTTTCTTCTTGGATCTTGTTTTCCTGGAAAAAGGTTATCTTTTTCTCTTTTCTTTTCAGTCGACTGAAGTATTTTTGTCCATTTTTTTGTCTTGCCACTCCTAACGCACACAAGAGAGTCCCTAAGATAACTTCTGGTAGCCTGGAACTCCTTGGGAAAAAAGAAGAGGTGCCACAGACCCCGTTTTGAGAAAAAAATCTCCATTTTCCTCATGAAATCCCAAGAATTAAAAGTGGATACATGTCTCTCAAAATCAAAGGCCCCATTCTGTTTTGCGTTGTGTTCTCTGATAGCATTGAGTTTTGGGTGTATCAAATGACTTTGCATTGGGAGAGAGCTTTTGTGTGTAATAACCATGTAGGAAATATACTTTGAAGGATGGCTAATAGTGGTTTTGGAGGGTTTTGCACATTAGAATCAGAGAAGCATGCTACTGGCCACCTGAAAGATACGAAAACATCCTCACCACCCATTAAGAGATGGGGGATGGGCCGGTTATAAAATGGTCTGATTGGCTTTGGTTTTCTTTGAAATCAAATGTATGGTAGAAGCACTCCACTGTCTTCTCCTACACTATCTTCCTCCTTTGAGGGATCCAAGATCCAGTATAAAATGGCACCCTTAATTTTGGGGATCTTTCTTTGTCTTCAGTTGTGCCTGCTTATTAGGCCCTAAAAATGCATGCTTTCCTGGCTCTCTTCCCCCAAGGACTCCACCCTGAAGTCAGTAATCCAATTAAGAAACTGACAGATAAAAAATCTTGCAAGTGCTGAATCTTTTGCCTGTATGTGTATATATGTGTGTTGTGTGTAATGTCTAAAAAAGAGTTCTAATTCTTGGCATAAAGAAAAATAAGCTCTTAAATAAAATATTTTTAAAGAAAAAATAAAAGCTGTAATACCTTTTAGTTCACATTACTTTAATCTTTAAGATATAAAAATAGTCTTAAGGATTACTGGTAAAATACAAGTGTCATCAAAATGTAAACAGGTGATATCATTTAAGTAAGATACTAGGTTTGCTTAGGGTGTCAAGGTTGTAAAGTGCCTGTTTCACAACTTGGTAAGGCCTCAGGACTTATGAAATTAACCACTATGCTGAAAAAAGTTAGACTTTGTGCCTAGTACATAATCAAAACAATGTACCAGGTTTCACACTAAAGTTAAAAATTGCTAAAAGTTACCATCATAACATGTAATTTAAACTACTAAAAATAAATTTACATGCAAAGTGTGTAAAATCAGTGGAATGTATTTTCTAGTAAAAGATTATGAGAAGGCATGGAAATGTAAAATTGTGCCTAGTCATAAATTATTGTCTTAAATTAGATAAGAAAGCTGAAGGTTTAAGCAAGTTATATAAAGATTGTAAAAATTAATCTGGCAAAAATCCCATGTGTAAACATTAACTAAATTCAAAAGAGTATTATATGGTCTTTTCATGAGTAGAGCTTTGAAATAAAAGCACAACAAGATTGTCTTAAAATGCAAACCTGCTCTTCAACAAAACAGTTATAAAAGGTTTGTAAAGATTTCACCTCATGGTCAAATTGGTTAAAATTGAATGGAATTGTCGATAAGGTTTCATTAAAAACTTGGGGTTAACATTAATAAACTAATGCAAGGGTAAAATTTCTCTTTGAGCAGAATTCTCATGTACTAGTAAAGACTAATGAAGAGTTTTTGACTTTTGGGTCATCGTTTTGGCAAAATAAATAATTTATGGTAATCTGGAATTCTATTTCATAACATCAAGTATTTTAAACTGCTAACATTTAACAGCCTTCTCAAAATTGAACTTCAAGTTTCAAAATTGTCTTTCCTAATGCCTGGCTTTCTGGAGGGTTCAGATGGCCCTTGAAACATCCACAGGATTATTTGACATGTTTAGTCACATGGGATTGTCAAAATGATGTTCAGTCTTCTTTAATTTATATTTTGGTAAATAATACTAACATGTTCCAAAATTGTATGGTATTTCTAAAATTCTAATGCCTGGGTATATGCTATCAATCATAATTAAGGTTTTTATGTGAAGTTATTGTAAACCACAAAGATAACAAAACTTCTTTGTCAGTCATGTTTTTAATTGTAACTACCCTGGAAATTTTGTCATTCACAGACAATTGTTGTCTTGCTTTGTTCTTTCTCAAAAAATGGTTTATAATCAAGCTATAGAACTTTAACTTGTGTTCTCAAATGCAGGGTTCTAATAGTTTAGATGATTGTCACTTTGTAATAGAAAAAAATGTACAAGACTCATGAAGAGCTAAAGTGTTCATAAATATCAAGCAAAACAAGAGTTTTGACTAAAATCAGGCAGCTAAACAACCTTCTTGACTTGCTTGAAATATTGCTGATCCTTGTTTTGTTTTTCAGAGTCAAGGAAACTACTTTGAACTATTTAGGTCTTTAATAATTGAGTAGGGTATACTCCTGTGAACAAAATTTGGAGCATCTTTGTTTCTCTATGCCAGGCTCCTCTAGAATTTGGAAACTGTGAGTATTCTTAACATGTGGCAATATAGTTACTTGCATCAGTGTAATAAGAATCTATTTTTCTTTTGCAGAAGGACGTAACTGGAAAAAAAACTTGTTGTTTTACCAAGATCTTGACTCAAAGAATATGTTTCCCTTTAAAGAATAAAGCTTGACTTGCAGAGCCAATAAAAGCCCCTTGGGGAAGACTGGCCTCATACCTTATCTACACAGTCCCCATACAGGGTTCCTGACCTGTGTTCAGTAAAGAATATCACTTTCTAACAGGTCCAGGAGCTCCAAGTTTATTTTGGGAACTTAAGAGAAAAGGATCAAACAACTCACAGGTATTTGAGGATATAAACCCATGGCTTGGCTTGGCTTTAAAAATTCTTATATAAAATTCCATGTGAAACAGAGTTCCATCAAAGTCAATCCAAAAGGCCTATGTAGAAATAATTATTCTTGCTGCACTTTATGCAAATAATCAGGCCAAGTGTAAAACTAAAGTTTATTCTACAAACAACAGAGTCCTATCATAACTTGCTTTCACCAAAAATGAGGACTGGAAAAATAAATGTGCTCCAAAGCTTATTATATATTTGTCACTAAATTCTAGTCTCATTTGTTGTTTTTAAATTTTTTTGCCTTCGTTTTAGACTGACATTGCTGATTCCTGTGAATCAAGTAATGATCTTCTGCAGCTCAGAAGAAACAAACTGGGATAGGTAAAGTAAAAATCTGAATCAATATGCTAGTTCTGGGCAATTATCCTGCAAATGCTGTGAGGTAATGAAAGTGAGTATGGTGCCCATAACTTGGAGGTTTCATTGTTTGGGAAAGTAAAACCAAGGAACTTCATAGACCTCCAAATGAAAATTCTATATCTTGGCAAGTAAAATTTTAGATGAAAATAATCTATTATGTCACTTTTGCAAGAATTGCTATACTCTATGATTTGCAGTAAAGCTATGTATGGTAGCCCCTTCTAACTGAAATATTGGGCACAGTTTCCATTGTTGTAGTATTTTGCTTAATTATTATTCTTTTAGCAGGGATAATAATTACCAATAAAAAGGAAGCATGAAAATTTTACTATCACTGAGTCTGCGAAGACTTTTTATTGGGTTTGATAATATGTTGCTTCTCAGCTATGCAAGGAAGGTTATAAAGAAAAGAAATTGTATGTAAAAAGGATCTTGTATGGTAACTTCTTGTCCTAAAAAAATTAAATGGTTGTTTAAAAATAGTGATGTATAGGACAAGTCAAAAAGTTGAAGCATGTCATAGATGGTCTGTGAAAGTCATGAAAGGATTAATAATTGCAGGAAAAATTTAGCCAAGATTAACACTAAAGTTAGTCTAGCCACCCAATCCAATGTCACTTATCCTAAAAACAATGTTTCTTTTATATACACATTTCAACAGAATCTGGTGGAAGCAAACCAGTATTACAACCCATCAGAATGGCTGACAGCAATCAAACTCCAAATGGTACTGCAGACAGAACCATGCATGGACATGCCTTTCTTCTGAGGACCCTTAGATCTACCCCAGGAGGACGCCTAGCTGCTGTTCCACATATGACTCCCCTTTTCAGCAGGAAGTGGCCAGAAAGAGTCATAGTCCAACATCCCCTAACAGCAGTTAGGATTACCACTCCTGAGGGAGAAGTTATATAGAATTTAAAAAGAAATTATTTAGGCAGATAGTGAGGGTAAGGAAGTCCTCAGTAAGGCTTTTATTTTCATAAAAAGGAGGCCCCAAACCATTTCTTTTCTAACAGAAAGCAGCCTGAAAAGTCAAGCTGCAAGCATAGGTAAGGAAGCTGGAAGCTTGCATAGATGAATGCCGACAGCTATACGAAAAGCTCCAGGTACACCCAACATGGTGATTTCCCCTCCTTTCTCTTTGCTAGCGACATGTACAGTAAGGAGCAGACAAGATGGTGCTGGCCAAGTGGAAAGCCTCTTTGCATAATAAGATTAGGATGGGGCAACCCGCCTTACCTGCGTACTATGTAAACATCACACCTCGTCAAACCAATCTGTGGGCCTTATGTAAATCAGACACCACCTCCTAAAGCCTGGCTATAAAATACGCCATGGTCCACCACAGGCCAACTTTTTCCTTTCAGATGGCTGTCTCTTGCCAGAGAGAGAGAGAGGCTCATCTCTCTCCTTTCTTCTGCCTATTAATCTTTTCGGTCCTTAACCCACCCACATGTGTCCGTGTCCTTAATCATCATGGCATGAGACAACAAACCCTGGGTATTTACCCCAGACAAAAATGCCACTTCACTGTTACACAAAAAAACTCCCATATGCGATATTTCTCTTTATTCTTTTTTATGGAGACATTTTTGGTCTTCAACAAAGATAGTTGAGTTATAATGGAAGGTGCCAGTATCTCTGAGTCACTTCTTGTAGCAATCCTGCCTACAAGGAACATTGGATTTTCATTAATACGTACTAAACTGTTTATGTGTCATTAAACTGTGGTTTTGGCACTATTTGTTGATACAGATAGCAAGAGTGGCAGGAGGCAGACAAATGCCTAGGCAGATAGGGGTGGGTCCCTGGTGAAACCCCACCTCCAGATCGAAGAAATTTAAACATGAAAGCCAAACTACAAGTTAAATCCTTGGCAGACTGTGAACTTGTCTTCCCATTTGGTGGGCTTTCCTCTGCTTAATCCCCACCCTTCACCAACTTTATATATACCTACCCTTTCCTAAATGGTTTTCTACACTGTTGTGCCCACCTTTGAGTGGTGTCTTCACTTTAAACTTTTTTGCATACTCACAAACCAATCAGCATGCACTCCCCATTCTGAGTCCATAAAAGACCTGGACCCAGCCACATGGGGGAATTTTCAGCCTTCTGGTAGGGGGACCACCCCCACATCCCTCTCTGCTGAAAGCTGTTTCATCACTCAATAAAGTTCTTCTCTGCCCTCCTCACCCTTCAATGTCCAATGTATCCTCATTCTTCTTGGGTGCACTACAAGAGCTCAGAAACCACTGAACGTGGGTACAGTCTATAACGCAGGTGAGCTGGGGCACACCAGCATGGCCTGGGGCCTGGGCATTGCTGGCCAGAGGTCCCCGGCTTGCAAAATGATGGAGAAGAAAAATCCTACATCAGTAGCATTTTCACTAAAATCCAGCTTTATTTTAACAATTTTCTAAGTCAAGCTTGTCAACCCATGGCATGTGGGCTGTATGCACCTCAGGATGGCTTTGAGTGCAGCCCAACACAAAATCATAAACATTCTTAAAACATCATGAGTTTTGTTGTTGTTGTTCTCGTTGTTGTTGTTAGCTCATCAGCTATTGTTAGTGTTAGGGTATTTTACGTGTGACCCAAGACAATTCTTATTCTTCTAGTGTGGCTTAGGGAAGCCAAGATTGGACAACCCTGGTCTAAGTGCACTGAAGCAAATAAAAACTTCAGCCTCTCCCTAAGTTGTCTAATCCCTATGTGTATGTTTTTATGCTTGCTGGTACCCTACAGATTGCTGAGGCAGTATTTAACTTTTCTCTTTCTTTTTATTTTGTGTCGTTCAAAGTGTATAATTTCAACTGTTCTGATTTCCACAAGTTCACTGATTCTTTCTTCTACTAGCCCAAATCTGCTAATGAGCCTCTCTAATAAATATTTTATTTTATTTATTAGATGAGTCAACTACAGTATTTCTATTTGGATGTTTTTAATGACTTCTATATTTTTATATGTTCTATTTGGTGGGGCATCATACTTCTACTTTCCTTTTGATCTTCAGACATACTTTCCTTTATTTCTTTGATGCATTTATAACTGTTGATTTAAAATAATTTTCTTGTAAGCAGGGCCATGGTGACATGTGCCTGTGTTCACGCCTACTCGTGAGGTCACAGCAGGAGGATTGCTTGATCCCAGGAGTTCAACATTAGCCTGGGCAACATAGCAAGAGCCTGTCTCAAAAACAAAACAAAATAAAATACTTGTCTTGGAAGTCCAATGTCTATACTTCTTTAGGGAAAGTTTCTATTGACATTTCCACCCTCCCCCGCCACATATTGACCATACATTCTTTTTTTCTTTATATGTCTCATCATTTTTTTTGAGAATTAAAAATTTTACAACAGTGTGATAACTGTGGAAACCAGATTCTCCCCACTCTCTAGGTTTCTTCTCATTACTATTATTGTTTTTTCTTTTGCTGCTGCTACATGTTGGTTGAATTTCCTGAACTACTTTTTAAATGTCTGTATGCTTTGTCATGTGTACTCACTAAAGTCTCTATTCGATTTCACTAATGTGATCATCTAATAGTTAAAGAGAGATTTTTCAAAAATGCATTGGACAAATAAGTCTCCCAGCTTTGAGATGGGTTTTAGGTGTGTATTATGACATGCTTTCAATATGTAGACAGGCAGTTTACTACTCTTCTTAGCCTTCACTTAATGTTTGTGCAGAGTCTAAAAATCAGTCAGAGATGAGAGATAAGGGCCTTCTCAGGTACACACATGCCTCACAGATGTTGCAGGTTAAATTCAAGACCACTGTAATAAAGAGAGTATCTTAATAAAGTGAAGTACACAAAATTTTTGGTTTCCTGGTGCATATAAAGGTAATATTTACACTATACTGTAGTCTATTAAGTATGCAATAACATTACATCTAAAAAACATACATACTTTAAATAAGACTATTGCTCCAAAATGCTAATGATCATCTAAACCTTCAGTGAGTCATAATCTTTCTGATAGTGGAGGGTGTTGCCTCAGTGTTGATGACTGCTGACTGATCAAGGTGGTGGCTGCTAAAGGTTGGGGTGGCTGGCACAATTTCTTAAAATAAGACAATGAAATTTGCCTCTTAGATTGACTCTTTCATGAAAGATTTTTCTGTATTATGCAAAGCTGCTTTATATCATTTTACCCACTGTAGAATTTCTTTCAAAATTGGAGTCAATCCTCTCAAACATTGCCAATGCTTAATCAACTAAGTTTATGTAATATTGTAAATCCTTTGTTGTCATTTCAGCAATGTTTACAGCATCTTTACCACAAGTAGTTTCCTATCTCCAGAAATCACTTTCTTTGCTCATCTATATGAAGCAACTCCCCATCCATTTAAGTTTTATCATGAGATTGCAATAATTCAGCCACATCTTCAAGCTGAACTTCTAATTATATTTGCCTTGCTATTTCTACTTCATCTGGATTTACTTTTTCTCCTGAAGTCTTGAACTACTCAAAGTCATCCATGAAGGTTAAAATCAACTTCTTACAAGGGTCTTTTAATATTGATATTTTAACCTCCTCCTATGAATTATGAATGCTCTTTATTGTTTTTATTCTATTTTTCTATTTTTTTTTGAGACAGTGTTTCACTCTGTTTCCTAGGCTGGAGTGCAGTGGTGCAATCTCAGCTCACTACAAACTCCACCTCCTGGGTTCAAGTGATTCTGGTTCAATGTTTCTTTTATATACACATTTCAACAGAATCTGGTGGAAGCAAACCAGTATTACAACCCATCAGAATGGCTGACAGCAATCAAACTCCAAATGGTACTACAGACAGAACCACACATGGACATGCCTTTCTTCTGAGGACCCTTAGACCTACCCCAGGAGGAAGCCTAGTTGCTGTTCCCCATATGACTCCCCTTTTCAGCAGGAAGTGGCCAGAAAGAGTCATAGTCCAACATCCCCTAACAGCAGTTAGGATTACCACTCCTGAGGGAGAAGTTATATAGAATTTAAAAAGATACTATTTAGGCAGATAGTGAGGGTAAGGAGTGCTTCAGCCTCCTGACAGCTGGGACTACAGGTGTATACAACCATACTTGGTTAATTTTTTGTATTTTAGTAGAGATGGGGTTCACCAGGTTGGCCAGGCCTGTCTTGAACTTCTGGCCTTGGGTGATCCACCCACCTCAGCCTCCCAAAGTGCTGTGATTATAGGCATGAGCCACCGTGCCAAGCCAAATTATGAATGTTCTTAGTGGAATCTAGAATGATCATTCCTTTCCAGAAGGCTTTCAATTTAATTTACCCAGATTAATCAGAGGAATCATTACCTGTGGCATCTATAGCCTTATAAATTGTATTTCTTAAATAATAAGACTTGAAAGTTGAAACTACTCCTTGATCTATGGACTGCAGAATGTGTGTTATATTAGCAGGTGTTTATGTTTTTATGCAACATATTTCTATACATTAATCTTTTTATACATCATCATCACTCTTCAGGGACCAGGAGCATTGCCAATGAGCCATAATATTTTAAAAGAAGTCTATTTTTCTGAGCAGTAGGTCTCAACAGTGAAATTAAAATATTATAAAATATAATAATATATTATATTTTAATATAATATATTATAATATTATAATAATTATAAAATATATTATAATAATATAAAATATTATAATAATAATATATTATAATAATTATAAAATATATTATAATAATATAAAAATTAAAATATTCAGTAAACCATGCTGTAAAAATATGTGCTGTAATCCAGGCTTTGTTGTTTCATTCATAGAGCACAGGCAGAGTCAAGTTAGCATAATTCTTAAGGGCCTTAGGATTTTGAAGGATAAATGAGCACTGGCTTCAACTTAAAATCACCAGCTGTGTTAGCCACGAATAAGAGAGTCAGTCTTTCCACATTGCCTTCTCCATCTGGAAAGTTTTAGATGGCATTGTCTAATAGAAGGCTGTTTCATCTACATTAAACATTTGCTGTTTATTGTAGCCAACTTCACCAATCACCTTAGCTAGATCTTCTGGATAAACTGCTGCAGCTTTTACATCAGCAATTAGTGTCTTCACTTTGCAATTCTGTTACAGAGACATCTTATTTCCTTAAGCCTTATGAACCAACCTCTGATAGCTTCAAATTTTCTCCTGAAGCTTCCTCACCTTTCTTAACCTTCATACAATTGCAGAGAGAGTTAGGGCCTTGCTCTGGATTAGGCTTTGGCTTCAGTGAACATTGTGGTTGGTTTAATCTTCAATGGAGATTAGTAAAGCTTTCTCTATATCAGCAATAAGTCTGTTTTATTTTTTTATCATTGGTGTATTCACTGAAGTAGCACCTTTACTTTCCCTTGAGAACTTTTCCTTGACATTCACAAGTTGACTCTTTGGTCCCAGAGGCCTAGCCTTCGACCTGCCTTAGGTTTTGACATGCCTGCTTCACTAAGCTTAATCATTTCTGTCTTTTGATTTAAAGTGAGAAACATGTGACTCTTCCTTTCACTTGAGCAATTAGAGGTCACTGTAGGGTTATTAACTGGGCTAATTTCAGTATAGTTATGTCTCAGGGAGTAGGCAGACCTAAGAAGAGGGAGGTGAGAGAATGGTGGAGGAATCAGAACACACATTTGTTAATTAAGTTAGTCATCTTGTATGGGCCTGATTTGTGGCGCCCTTAAACAATTACAATAGAAATGTCAAAGATCCCTGAACACAAATTCCCACAACAGATATAATAATAATGATGAAAATTTTGAAATATTATGATAATTTCCAAAATGTAACACAGAGACACAATGTGAGTGTATGCTGTTGAAATAATGGTATCCATAGATTTGGTCAATAAAGGGTTGCCACAAATCTCTAATTTAAAAAATACAGAATCTGTGAAGTGCAACAATGTGAGCCACAGTAAAAGGAGGTGTGTGTATATTTCCTGGACATGTGTACAGTACACGCATGTTCGTAGTCTTGGTTCCCAGAAATACATCGGCTTTTCGATGTCTTCTATAGCTATCTATACTCTAGCTTTTCCATTTAACTGTTTTGTTCACCTTGTTTGTGCCCCACCTGTCACTGCTGCCTCAGCCATCTGCCATGTTGAACAACTGCATTGAGTGCTTTTACCAAAGGCCCCTGGAAAAGTTCATTCATAATGGGTGGTCTGAAAGGCTTTGGGAGAAGCTCCAACACCATTCGGCCCCCTTTACTGGCTGCTAGACTGCTGATATTTACTAGGTAAATTTACTGTGTAAGCATTGATTTTCCATGCTTCTATAAAGCTGGTGAGAGGGGGATGGTAAAAGTGCAAGTTAAAGTTCAGTGAAGTTCATTGCTCTTATAAATATTCAAATATTCAGCTGTTTTTTAAATAAGTGCTCCCCCTGATTGTTGCAAGCTTTGGATTAATCTCCACACTTCTGAGAAATTTTTTTTTTGAAATTTTTGCCGTTTTCTTCATTGCTTTTATGGAAGAGAGGATTTTCGGAGATTCTTACTCCAACATTTATCCTGATATCACTTGTATTTCTTGATATTTTAATAATCTCATTGATCCTGATACATCAACAAAAATATTGAACCTAATTTTTTTCAACTTTTATTTTAAGTTCCAGGGTACATGCGCAGGATGTGCAGGTTTGTTACATGGGTAAATTTGTGTTATGGTGGTTTGCTGCAAAGATCAACTCATCATCTACGTATTAAGCCCAGCGTCCATTAGCTATTCTTCCTGATGCTCTGCCTACCCCTCTCCTCCTGACAGGCCCCAGTGTGTTTTGTTCCTCTTCATGTGTCCATGTGTTTGTGTTGCTCAGCTCCCACTTATAAGTGAGAATATGTGGTGTTTAGTTTTCTGTTCCTGCGTTAGTTTGCTGAGGATAACAGCTTTCAGATCCATCCATGGAATCTATTTTTAAAACAGGAACACTTACACAAATTTTTAATCTTTCAAATACAACTGATATTGTTGAAAGAGTTTATTGAAAGAGTCAGATGAAAAACAAATATGTAATAGATCTATCCATAAGATTTTGCTTACTAAAATAAATGAAATCTCTGCCATTTGTTAAACAATGACTATGAACCATGAATAGTTATTCTACTCATCTTCATTTATGAATTCATTATGTTCTCACAAAAGCCAAACAAATAATTCCCATTATTTACCTAGTTTTGTAGATGAGAAAACTGAGGCAAAGGTTGGTAACTACCACAACAGAGCTTAGAGAGCAAGCAGTTGAGCCAGGATTTCAACCCATGTCATCTGTCTCTGAAGACTATGCTCTTACTCAATACCTACTTATAATGTAGTAGCTTCATTGATATCCTATGTTATGAAGACATTTTAGAATTTTCTTATACAATATTAAAACTGAAATTGCCAAGCACACTGGCTTTTAAAAGAGGTTTGAAAATGTTTCTTCATTTTCCTATGAAGTGCCTAGCAATCATTTGCATTTTGTACCTCTTTGAAGATTGTATCCCTCCCTTTCTATTGCTTTTAAATATATTTTAAGATGTTGTCTTTATTATTAATGTCCTGAAATTTTATTAATATAGCACTAGGTATGAAACCTTTACTCATTTCTGCTCACCATTTGACAGGTCATTTCCTCAGGTCTGGGGAATTTTCTGTTAGTAGTTATTTTAAAATTATCTCTCTATTCTCTTCCATAATGTGACTCCTATTATATAGAAGTTAGAACTTCTTAATATATCTTTATTATTTAATTTTTTCATATCACCTGATTCTTATATTCACTTATCATTGTAATGAGTTTGTTGAAAAATCATCATAATGATTTATTCAAGAAGTCTGTGTAACAGCTTTCATCCTCTCCTCATCTGTCTTGTATGTGTAATTATCTGTTTGTTCATTCATTTGCTTCAAAGAGTGACCTACATTCCCAAGCTCTTAATTTAGTTGATATCCATAACCCAATGGAAGTCAACCATGCTCTTGCCTTAATTATGTGATATCCTGTTTTCTAATTTTGAATTTAAGCATTATATTTAATTTTAAAAATTATCATGATTACTCCATTCTATTTAATCAGGTTTCAGTGTTTTCAATAATTGAGTTCATTGGCTTTTTTTATGATGTTACTTTCCCCATTTATTTGATTTTATGCAGTCAGTTTCATATTGCAATTTCTTCTTAGACACTGCTATTTCTGTTTGGGAATCCAGCTTCTGAGAAGAGAGGGAAGTCATCGTATTGTAATTTTTTGCCGCACTATTGATAGCAAAAGCAGGAAATGAGCAGAATCTGCCTTTTTGTGTGGTATAATGGGTAGTTTTCTGAGGGTAGTGCTGTTTTTCTCTTAGATTTTTTCTTTGTCTGTAATGAAACTGACATTTGTGTTTTAAAAGTAGAGGTCATTTATTGTTGGGAGACAATTCTCCATGAATGTCTCACTTTCTACACCTCTAAGCATTAACAACTCATTTGCTCCATGACTATCTTTTCAGGAATGTTTGTATAAGCAGACATCCCTGTAAAAATGGATAAATAACTCCCTCTGGAGAAAATTAATTTACATTCCTAGGCAGTACTCTGACATACTCTGCACCTGATACATCCCAGGGCAATAAAGATAGAAAAACCACTTGTCCCTCCTTGGGGAGATTTGCTTACAACTCAGGGTCTCAGAGAATCATAATGTCTTTCTCCAGAGAGGGAAATTCCCATGTTTGCCAGCAACCCTGGTAAGAGACCAGTTTCTCTGTTTCTGATTTCCTCTTCTTTAAATATTTCTACTGTATATGCAGTCAACACCTGACACTCATTGAGCCACCTTCTGGGAATTGGGGCTAAGGAAATGAGCACCAATATGTTACTATTTCTGTAATTATTACCGATATCTATTTGAACCCAATGTCTTACCAGCTGAACAATGAGAGTGTGGCAAGCCAAAGTAATAGTTTCCACCTTGCTGATGCTTAGGAGCTGCTTAACCCCTTTATTTTGTAGTATCTCCTCTACAATCCTACAGTAATCAAAACAGCATGGTACTGATACATGAATAGACATATAGACCAATGGAATAGAATAGAGAACCCAGAAATAAGGCTGCACTCCTACAACTATCTGATCTTCAACAAACCTGACAAAAACAAGCAATGGGGAAAGGATTCCCTGTTGAATAAATGGTGCTGGGATAACTGGCTAGTCATATGCAGAAGAATGAAACTGGACCTCTTCCTTACACTAGCCACAAAAGCCAATTCAAGATAAACTAAAGATTTAAATGTAAAACTCAAAGCTATAAATACCCTAGAAGAAAGCCTAGGCAATACCATTCAGGACATAGGCACAGGCAAAAATTTCATGACAAAGATGCCGGAAGACAAATGGAATGTAATCAACCTAAAAAGCTTCTGCACAGCAAAAGAAACTATCAACAGAGTAAGCAGACAACCTACCAAATGAGAAAAAGAAATGCAAACTATGCATTCGACAATGGTATCATATCCAGCATCTTTAAGAAACTTAAACAAATTTACAAGAAACAAATAACTCTATAAGCCACTGCGCCCGGCCTCTTATCCTATACTTTTCTAATTGTTTTACAATTTAACATTTTGCATACCATTCTGTGATCATTTTTGAGTCAATTTTTGTGTAAAGTGTGAGACAAGTAGTTTTGTGTCTTCCGATGTTCATTTGTTCCAGTGCATTTTTTCGCGAAGGCTGTGCTTCCTCCACTGACTGCTTTTGAATCTCTTTCAAAAATTAGTTAGGCATATTAATGTTAGTTGTTTCTGGGCTGTCTATTCTGTTCCATTGATCTACATGTCCCTTTCTCTGCCTATGTCACACAATCTTGATTCCTGTAACTATAAAATAATTTATGAAATTGTATACTGTCTTGTTCTTGTTTTTATATTAGGGTAATACTAGATTAATAAGATAAACTGGAAAGAGTTCTTGCCTCTTCTATTTTCCAGAAGAGATTGTGTGGAATTGGTGCTAATTCTTCTTTAAATGTTTAGCAAAATTATCCAGTATAATTATATGTAATAAAAATAGAAATAGATTTTGATTTTGGGGTTTTGTTAAACTATGAATTCATTTACCTTAATATTTAAAGAAATATTCAAATTATATATTTTATTGGATGAATTGTGATGGATTATTTAAAGAATTACTCCAGTCATGTAAGTTGTCAAATTTATGAGCATAGAGTTGTTCACAATATTTTTTAATTTTTTTATGTCTCCCAGGTCTATAGTGATAGCTTATGTCTTATTCCCAATGTTACCAGCTTTTGTCTTACTTTTTTTTTTGTCACTCTTGCTATAGAGTTTTGTAAATTTCATCAATCTCTTTAAGGAATCAAAGGAACTTTGTTTCATCCTTTTTCTCTCCTCTTTTTCTGCCTTCAATTTCATTGATTTCTTTTTTGAAAGAAATGTAATAGAATACATAAATTTGCAATTCTTTATTATGATTATGAATATGATTATTTTAAGATGGGTTCTTGCTGTGTTTCCCTGGGTGGAGTGGAGTGGCTTTCACAGGCACAATTATAGTGCACTACAACCTTGAACTCCTGGACTCAAATGATCCTCCTGTCTCAGTCTCTGGAGTAGCTAGGACTACAGGCAATGCCACCACACCTGGCTGATTTTTGCTATTATACTTATTTCCATTCTTCTGGGTGTTTTGTGTTTATTTTGCTTTTCTGTTTTGGAAGAGACATGAGATGATAGCTCTGATTATTTATTTGAATTTTTTATCTTTTCTAGTGAGTGAGCACTTAGTAATTATATATTTCCTTCTCAAAATTTTTAGTTGGGTCTCAGACATCTTGCTATGTGTATTTTTATTATCATTTAGTTCAATGTAATTTTTAAAAATTATCTTAGGACTTCTTTATTGGCTTATGGATTACTTAGAAGTTTATTTTTAGTTACCAAGTTGTTATAGCTTGGGTGTTTGTCCCCTCAAACCTTCTGTCGAAATCTGATTTGCAATGTTGAAGATGGTACCTAATGGAAGGTATATGGGTCATGGGATAGGCTCCTCATGAATGGCTTGGTGTCATGGTAACGACAGAGCTGTAGCTCTGTTAGTTTCTGTGAGAGCTGATTCTGAAAAAGAGCCTGGAACCTCCCCCCGTTTCACTTGCTTCCACTTTCGCCATTTGATCTCTATACATCCTGGCTCCTCTTTGCCTCCACCAAGAGTGGAAGCAGCCTAAAGCCCTCATCTAAAGCAGATGCTGGCACCATATTTCATGGACAGCCAGCAGAATCACAAGACAAATAAATCTTGTTTCTTTATAAATTACTCAGCCTCAGGTATTCCTTTATAACAACACTAAACAACTAAGACACAAGTGTTTATAGATTATCCTATTATTTTTCTGTTATTGGTTTGTACTTTGGTTCCACTGTGGTAAAAATACACATTCTGTATGAGGCTAGACTTATGGCTCAGAATATGGGCTATCTTGGGATATATTCCAGGAGTACTTGAAAAGATTGTGGATTCTGCTGTTGTTGGTCCAATTGTCTTATAATTGTCAATTAGATATTTTGGCTGGTAATAATATATATTTCTTCTGTATTCTTGCTAATTTTCCATGTAGGTGTTCTATCAATTTTGGGGATAGAGGTGTTAAAATCTCCAAATATATTTTTGGGTTTGTCTATTTTTTCAGTTCTGTCGATGTTTGCTTCTCATAACTTGCAGCTCTGTTATTTGGTATATATACACTTAGGATTGCCATGTCTTCCTGGAGTATTGGCCTTTTCATCAGTGTATAATGTCCCTCTCATTTCCATATATACAAACACACACAGGTACATTACATATATTTGTTCTGAAGTCTACTTTATCTGATATTAACAGAGGTAGTCTTACTTTCCTTTGATTAATACTTGTATTATATGTCTTTTTTCATTCTTTTATTTTCAAGTTGTATATGTTATATTTGAAGTGAGTTTGCGAACATATACAACTCACTCATAACATGTAGTTCAAAATTTAAAAAATAATTCAATCTATCTTCTGATTGGTGTATTTAGACCATTTTTTATGTTTAATGCAATTATTTCTGTGTTGGGGCTTAAGTCTGCCATTTTATTGCTCGTTTTTTGTTTCTTCTTTTTTTTTGTTTGTTTGTTTGTTTCTATTTTCTTTTTTCGACCTTTATGTAGGTTACTTGAATAATTGTTAGAATTCAATTTTGACTTATCTATATATGGCTTTTGGGTGTCTTTTGTATAATCGTTTCAGTATTTACACTATTACATTATATATACCAATTTTATGTATAAGACACTACTCTATTGATATTTATTTACAAAATAAAGTGAAGCACAGAAAAAAAAAAAGTGGGCAAAGGACATGAACAAAAACTTCAAAAGAAGACATACATGTGGCCAACAATCATATGAAAAAAAAAGCTCAAAATCAGTGATCATTAGAGAAATGCCAATCAAAACCACAATGAGATACCATCTCACACCTGTAAGAATGGCTATTATTAAAAGGTAAAAAAAAAATAATGGATGCTGGCAAGGTTGCAGATGAAAAGGATCGCTTACACAGTGTTGGCGGGAGTATAAATTAGTTCAGCCATTGTGGAAGACAGTATGGTGATTCCTCAAAGACCTAAAGACAGAAATACAATTCAACCGAGCAATCTCATTACTGGGTATATCCCCAAAGAGATATAAATCTTTCTATTATAAAGACACATGCATGTGTTCATAGCAGTACTATTGACAATGACAAAGACATAAAATTAACCTAATTGCCCATCAGTGATAGACTGGATTAAAAAGTGTAGTACATATACACCATGGAATACTATGCAGCCAAAAAAATACCAAGATCATGTCCTTTGTAGGGACATAGATGGAGCTAGTAGCCATTATTCTTAGCAAACTAACGCAGGAACAGAAAAAAAAATACCACGTGTTCTCACTTATAAGAGGGAGCTAAACGATGAGAACCCATGAATACATGGAGAGGAAAAACACACACTGGGGCCTATCTGAGGGTGGAGGTTGGGAGGAGGGAAAGAATCCGGAAAAATAACTAATAGGTTATTTTAATAGGCTTAATACCTGGGTGATGAAATAATCTACAGAACAAACCCCCATGACACAAGTTGACCTATGTAACAAACCTGCACATACAGCCCTGAAATGAAAGTTAAAAAAAAAAAAAGATTGTTGATCTACGGTTGAGATGCATTTGCAAATAGCAGAAGCCCATTTGCAGTTAACTGGAGTATGTTCAAATACATATCTTCTTTCTGCCATGCAAAAAACAAACATTATATCTGTTGCCTAATTGAGAAACATGTAAAAATCACTGAGTGGGAATAAGAACATCATACGACTTAATGAGCATGGAAAATAAGTAATTCTACAACTACAGAAAATGCTGGTTTTGAGGTCTTTTAGGCTTCACAAGATATGATAATTTCTTTCATAATTCTGAGGTCTGTATTTTTACACTGTTTTTTAAAGTATATATATTTTTTCACTGGATTGTTGGAGAGCAGGGCTCTCCTGAGTCTGTTTCTTATTTCTCCCAGAGAGTAAATTAAACACATGTTATATAATGTAATCACATAGAAACAACTCATAACTCAGAGTCCAAGAAATAAATATCAAAATCAAAATGCAGTTCACACACACACACACATACATATATGTATATATGTATATATGTATATATGTATATACATGTGTGTATATATACATATATGTGTACATATACATATATGTGTATATATACACATGTGTATATAATACATACATATATATACGTGTGTGTGTGTTCATGCATGTAATATATAATACAAAAGCCCAGTTTGGTTTGAATGAGTTTTTTTAATACTCTTTTTGTTTCTGTTTATATGTTGCTTTAAGTAGTGAAAATGTAAAACTTGTTAGGACATATGTTCTTATTTTATCATATTTTTTTCTTATTGGCCTTTTGTATATTACCACATGCTTCTCTATTACTTTACACCCCAGTCCATGAAGAATCAGACTGCCTGTGAAGCAATGTCTTGATAAAAAAGAAACCATCCAGCCAAGGCATATCCCTTAGCATCTGGCTTGGGAAAATAGAAGACATAGTCTAAGCATTTCTGCACATCTGTATCAAAGATAGTGGAGTTAGTATCATTTGTTTGTTTCCTTTTTACAGTTTAAAAAATAAAAGCTGATGCATTTGAAGCTTACAATGATGATAGCAAATATTCCAAAGGCTTTCATATGCAAAATACTTTAATTGCTGAAGAGCTAGAATAAATTTTGGCTCACTTGCATTAACATTTCTCTTCTTGGGACTTTTGCTTCATTTTTCACAAAGTTTACATTATTAGTGCTTTGACAACTTTTGCATAAGATTTCTTTCTCTTGATCCCCTGAACAGTAGATAGACAAAAAAACAAGCTCACGCTGAAATTGAATTTCATAATTAGTCTTCAGGCTATAAGAATGTTCTTAGAAGTTTTACATAATAACTGATAAATCAGCAAATCAAGTCTATTCCATTTTGAAGTGTCAGGCTTTTAAATTCTTAGGAAATTGTCTTGTGATATGAAACCTGAAGAGATATGAAGATATAATTAATACAGTATGTCCCCCAGAAAAAATATTTCTAATATTTATTGTAACACCAATTACTAGCAACTTCAATGCTGGTGATCTCTAGTATTTGTGTTTCTCTTCTTTTCCAGGGAGTTAAAACTAAATAACTTTCACAGCCTCATTTATAATTTTAGATGAGGCCACGAAACATATTTCTGGCTAATACAAGGTAAGCTGAAATATGTATGCAACACAAAGGAGTAGCCCATTAAAAAAAATTCTGTGTGATTTTAGTTCTATCTTTCCACAACTCCCAGTCAGAGAGAGGGGCACCAGTAGGGGAATTCTGGGGCTGCAGGGCATGACAAAGCCACAACGTGGAAGGTGCCCCAACTCCCGCATTTCCTTGCATATTATAGAGTGAAAAATAAATGTATATATTAAACCCACTTAGATTTTGGGTTTGATAGCAACTATCCTAGTGATAGCAATTATGCAGACTCCATTTCTTTGATTACCCTGGCTATTCTTGGCTCTTTAAATGTCCATAAAAATTTGGAATCAGTTGGTAAATTACCACACACACATATACATGTGTGCATATACACACAGGAAACACCTTATAGAATTAAGATTTCAAGTGTATTGAATCTATTTACAGGTTAATTAGAGAATAATTTACAACATCACATTATTCATACCTCCAACTTAAGACCATCAGATATCCCTTAATTAACTTGAACTTACTTTTTTACCAATAATGCATTGTAGTTTTCTATGTAGGTGTGTTATATATATTTTCAATAAACATATTCTACATATTTAATGATTTTGATATTTCCAAATGATATTTTTTGAAATTTCATTTTCTCATGTTTTATTGCTAATATATTAAAAATCAATATTATTTTCATTTTTAATTTGTTGAGTTATAACAACACATATAGCAAAATGCAGTAATCTTAAAGGTACAGCTTGTTGAAATATTGTGTATATATGTGGGAATGTAATCAGCACAGGGATCAAAATAAAGAACATTTCCAGAAGCCAGGAAGTTCTCATATGCACTTTTCCAGTAAATAACCATTTCTGCATGAGGTAACCCTTATTCTAACTTCCACCATCTTATATCATATCATCTTATACTATCTACATTGTTTTTACATATATATAAATGAGAATGTACAGTCTGTACTCCTTGTTTCTTGCTTTTCCTGTTCAACATAAAGTTTGAGATTCATCTATATTATTGCCTGTAAAAATAGTTCATTCATATTCCTGGTTGTGTTATACACAGTTGCATGAATATATCTCAACTCAGTTATTCATTCTCTTGTTAATTAACATTTACAGAGGTTGTTTCTAGTTTTTGTCTATCAGGAAAAATATTTTTAAAGTAGTAACCATTCATTTGCCTTTGGGATATAACTAATAAAGTTTCTGTTTCATCAGAGATTCTTGTGTTCAGCTTTGGCGGGTGTCACAAAACAGGTTTTAATAGCGTTTATGCCAGTGTGCACTCCTTGTAGCAATCTATGAGAGGCTTGGTGGCTCCACATCCTTGCCTACATTTCATATTGGAAGGTTCTTTTTTAATTTTTTTTATTCACTTAGCCATTCCAGTTGGTATGATATGGATTTGTTGTGAATTTAACTTCTATTTTCCTTTTGATTAATGATGCTGAGTACATGTGTATGTGCCTAATAGTATTTGGATATCCTCTTTCATGAAGTCTCAAGCTTTGGTAAAATTTGTACTAATTTTTTAAGGTTCTTTGTGTATATTGGAGGCTGGATTTACCTTTCACTCCCATATTAATGAATTCTGATGAGTAGATATTTTAGTAAAGTCTGTTTTGTCAAATTTTCTTTCATAATTGTATATGTCTCATTTTAAATAAACATTTTTCTACCTCACAGTCATGAAGACAATCTCATGTTTTCTTCCTGGAAATATATTGTTTTACCCCTCATATATATATGTCTATTATTCATCTTGAGTTAGTTCTTGTGTATGGTGTTTCAAGGGGAATAAAGTCTATTTTTTCCGTATGGATATATGAGTTGATATGAATCATTTTTCAAAAGGCCATCCCTTACCCACTAAATTACATTGGTGTCCTTGTCTTAAACCAAGTGACCACATATGTGTGTGTCTATCTGAAAGGAATCTCCTTTCTTTCTATTGTTCTAATTGTACATTTCTTTGTTGTTATCATACTATCTTAATTACTGTAACTTAATAGAAACTCAGAGTTCTCATTATGCATGCCTTCAACCTCATTTTTTTAAATAGTGTTGGCTATGCTGGGTTTGAGTTTTGATAATTTTTTAGAATCATAACTTTATGCAAATAAAATCTTCAGAGTTTTGATTGGTATTGCCTTAAATCCATAAGTCAACATGAAAAGGTCTGTCTTAACATTTAGTCTTTCAGTCCATAAGTGCGGTCTACTTCTCTGTTTCAGTAGATCTTTGAATTTATTTTTCTGTTTTGAGGTCTTTGGAGTTTGATATTTTTTCGTATTTCGTAATATTGTTGTTTCCTAAATGGTATATTTTTAGCTAGTTTATAAAAGCACATGGCGGCTTGTTTCACAATGAACTCATATCTGGTGACCTTGCAAAATTCACTCATTAACTCCAGTAGCTTTATTAATTATTCCTTGTTTTCTACTTCCACATTTATTTTATCTGAGAATAATGACAGTAGGGTTCCTATCTTTTCAATCATCATATTTCTGTTTGAGGGGACTTTTATACCAGATCGGATATCCAACACAATGTTAAAAAGAAGTGGCCAATAATTATAGTCTCATTCCAAACTACTCTAGTCTCCTTAGGAAGACAGCATTCAATATTTCACCATTAAATATTGTTTGCTGTAGGCTATTTTGTAAATATTCATTGTCAGAATAAAAAATAACGTAACACACTTCTAAGTTTGCTGAGGTTTTTTTTTAGAAAATCATAAATGGGTCTCATTTTTATCAAACTTTTTACAACAATTGATATCATAAGCCTTATTCAAATGTAATATTAACAAATAATGATTGAATTGTGAATATTAAATGAACTTGCATAACTGGAATAAAGCTCATTTTGTCATTATAAATTATTCTTTTTACATATCACTGGTTTGTTAATATTTTATTTAGGGTTTTTCATCTATGATAATGAGGAGCCTTTAATTTTACTTTTTGCATCTTTCAGTTTATGTTACTGAGATTACGCTGTGCTTAGGAAGTAGTTTAAAGTGTTTCTTCTTTTTCCGTTAACGGAAGTTTTTCTTTAAGTTTAATATTGTCTCACATATTTTGAAGAATTCAGTTGGGAAAACAACTGGGTTCAAAGTTTTCTCTTCTGTGTAATTTTTAACTGCTGGTTAAATTTCTTTAATAGATACAGAGATATTGAGACTTTTTACTCATTATTTCATTAGCTTTTGCTAATTTTCCATAAGTCAAGTTAATCTAAATTTTAAAGTTTAGTGATGTTATATCGTTCATAATATACTTTCTGCTTTATTTTTTCAATATTTATAGTTTCAGTACTCACAGCCTTCTTTAATTCAGAACATCATTGGTAATTTGTTGTGTCTCAATTTCCCTCTTTCTTTTACTGATTAATCGATTCATTGATTATTGTTTGCATTGCTTTTAAATTATCAAACTTATTAATATTTTGAAAATGGTAATTTTTCAAATTGCCAATTTTACTTTTTATGTCTTTTTACAATTTATTGATTCTGCCATTTTATTAGTTTATTTCTAGTGTCTTCTCTGATTGTGCTATGCTGTTAAGTTCTTGAAATAAATGCTTATATAATTGGTTACAGCCCCTCTTCTATTTACTGCATCCCAGAAGTTTTGATATGCCATATTTTGCTTGTACACAGTTTAAAATATATTTCCATTATATTTTTATTTTTAATAAATTGGTTATTTAGAAATATAGTTCTTAATTTTCATATATGGGGCATTTACTTGTTATCTTTCATAAGTTGATATCTAGCTACATTCCATTGTGCTAGAAAAATTATTCATATGGGGGAGGAGCCAAGATGGCCGAATAGGGACAGTTCCGGTCTACAGTTCCCAGCCTGAGCGATGCAGAAGACTGGTGATTTCTGCATTTCCATCTGAGGTACCGGATTCATCTCACTAGGGAGTGCCAGACAGTGGACGCAGGTCAGTGGGTGTGCGCACCACGCACGAGCCGAAGCAGGGCGAGGCATTGCCTCACTCGGGAAGCGCAAGGGGTCAGGGAGTTCCCTTTCCTAATCAAAGAAAGGGGTGACTGACAGCACCTGGAAAATCGAGTCACTCCCACCCGAATACTGCGCTTTTGCGATGGGCTTAAAAAACGGCGCACCACGAGATTATATCCCCCACCTGGCTCGGAGGGTCCTACGCCCACGGAGTCTCACTGATTGCTAGCACAGGAGTCTGAGATCAAACTGCAAGGCGGCAGCCAGGCTGGGGGAGGGGCGCCCACCATTGCCCAGGCTTGCTTAGGTAAACAAAGCAGCCTGGAAGCTCGAACTGGGTGGAGCCCACCACAGCTCAAGGAGGCCTGCCTGCCTCTGTAGGCTCCACCTCTGGGGGCAGGGCACAGACAAACAAAAAGACAGCAGTAACCTCTGCAGACTTAAATGTCCCTGTCTGACAGCTTTGAAGAGAGCAGTTGTTCTCCCAGTATGCAGCTGGAGATCTGAGAACGGGCAGACTGCCTCCTCAAGTGGGTCCCTGACCCCTGACCCCTGAGTAGCCTAACTGGGAGGCACCCTCCAGCAGGGGCACACTGACACCTCACACGGCAGGGTACTCCAACAGACCTGCAGCTGAGGGTCTTGTCTGTTAGAAGGAAAACTAACAAACAGAAAGGACATCCACACCAAAAACCCATCTGTACATCACCATCATCAAAGACCAAAAGTAGATAAAACCAAAAAGATGGGGAAAAAACAGAACAGAAAAACTGGAAACTCTAAAAATCAGAGTGCCTCTCCTCCTCCAAAGGAACGCAGCTCCTCACCAGCAACGGAACAAAGCTAGACGGAGAATGACTTTGACGAGCTGAGAGAAGAAGGCTTCAGACAATCAAATTATTCTGAGCTACGGGAGGACATTCAAACCAAAGGCAAAGAAGTTGAAAACTTTGAAAAAAATTTAGAAGAATGTATAACTAGAATAACCAATACAGAGAAGTGCTTAAAGGAGCTGATGGAGCTGAAAACCAAGGCTTGAGAACTACGTGAAGAATGCAGAAGCCTCAGGAGCCGATGCGATCAACTGGAAGAAAGAGTATCAGCAATGGAAGATGAAATGAATGAAATGCAGCGAGAAGGGAAGTCTAGAGAAAAAAGAATAGAAAGAAATCAGCAAAGCCTCCAAGAAATATGGGACTATGTGAAAAGACTAAATCTACGTCTGATTGGTGTACCTGAAAGTCATGGGGAGAATGAAACAAAGTTGGAAAACACTCTGCAGGATATTATCCAGGAGAATTTCCCCAATCTAGCAAGGCAGGCCAATATCCAGATTCAGGAAATACAGAGAACGCCACAAAGATACTCCTCGAGAAGAGCAACTCCAAGACACATAATTGTCAGATTCACCAAAGTTGAAATGAAGGAAAAAATGTTAAGGGCAGCCAGAGAGAAAGGTTGGGTTACCCTCAAAGGGAAGCCCATCAGACTAACAGCAGATCTCTAGGCAGAAACCCTACAAGCCAGAAGAGAGTGGGGGCCAATATTCAACATTCTTAAAGAAAAGAATTTTCAACCCAGAATTTCATATCCAGCCAAACGAAGCTTCATAAGTGAAGGAGAAATAAAATACTTTACAGACAAGCAAATGCTGAGAGATTTTGACACCACCAGGCCTGCCCTAAAAGAGCTCCTGAAGGAAGCGCTAAACATGGAAAGGAACAACCGGTACCAGCCGCTGCAAAATCATGCCAAAATGTAAAGACCATCGAGACAAGGAAGAAACTGCATCATCTAACGAGCAAAATAACCAGCTAACATCATAATGACAGGATCAAATTCACACATAACACTATTAACTTTAAGTGTAAATGGACTAAATGCTCCAATTAAAAGAAACAGACTGGAAAATTGGATAAAGAGTCAAGACCCATCAGTGTGCTGTATTCAGAAAACCCATCTCATGAGCAGAGACACACATAGGCTCAAAATAAAAGGATGGAGGAAGATCTACCAAGCAAATGGAAAACAAAAAAAGGCAGTGGTTGCAATCCCAGTCTCTGATAAAACAGACTTTAAACCAACAAAGATCAAAAGAGACAAAGAAGGCCATTACTTAATGGTAAAGGGATCAATTCAACAAGAAGAGCTAACTATCCTAAATATATATGGACCCAATACAGGAGCACCCAGATTCATAAAGCAAGTCCTGAGTGACCTACAAAGAGACTTAGACTCCCACACATTAATAATGGGAGACTTTAACACCCCACTGTCAACATTAGACAGATCAACGAGACAGAAACTCAACAAGGATACCCAGGAATTGAACTCAGCTCTGCACCAAGCAGACCTAATAGACATCTACAGAACTCTCCACCCCAAATCAACAGAATATACATTTTTTTCAGCACCACACCACACCTATTCCAAAATTGACCACATACTTGGAAGTAAAGCTCTCCTCAGCAAATGTAAAAGAACAGAAATTATAACAAACTATCTCTCAGACCACAGTGCAATCAAACTAGAACTCAGGATTAAGAATCTCACTCAAAACCACTCAACTACATGGAAACTGAACAACCTGCTCCTGAATGACTACTGGGTACATAACGAAATGAAGGCAGAAATAAAGATGTTCTTTGAAACCAACGAGAACAAAGACACAACATACCAGAATCTCTGGGACACATTCAAAGCAGTGTGTAGAGAGAAATTTATAGCACTAAATGCCCACAAGAGAAAGCAGGAAAGATCCAAAATTGACACCCTAACATCACAATTAAAAGAACTAGAAAAGCAAGAGCAAACACAATCAAAAGCTAGCAGAACACAAGAAATAACTAAAATCAGAGCAGAAATGAAGGAAATAGAGACTCAAAAAACCCTTCAAAAAATTAATGAATCCAGGAGCTGGTTTTTTGAAAGGAACAACAAAATTGATAGACCACTAGCAAGACTAATAAAGAAAAAAAGAGAGAAGAATCAAATAAACGCAATAAAAAATGATAAAGGGGATATCACCACTGCTCCCACAGAAATACAAATTACCATCAGAGAATACTACAAACACCTCTATGCAAATAAACTAGAAAATCTAGAAGAAATGGATAAATTCCTTGACACATACACTCTCCCAAGACTAAACCAGGAAGAAGTTGAATCTCTGAATAGACCAATAACAGGATCTGAAATTGTGGCAATAATCAATAGCTTACCAACCAAAAAGAGTCCAGGACCAGATGGATTCACAGCCGAATTCTACCAGAGGTACAAGGAGGAACTGGTACCATTCCTTCTGAAATGATTCCAATCAATAGAAAAAGAGGGAATCCTCCCTAACTCATTTTATGAGGCCAGCATCATTCTGATACCAAAGCCTGGCAGAGACACAACCAAAAAAGAGAATTTTAGACCAATATCCTTGATGAACATTGATGCAAAAATCCTCAATAAAGTACTGGCAAACCGAATCCAGCAGCACATCAAAAAGCTTATCCACCATGATTAAGTGGGCTTCATCCCTGGGATGCAAGGCTGGTTCAATATATGCAAATCAATAAATGTAATCCAGCATATAAACAGAGCCAAAGACAAAAACCACATGATTATCTCAATAGATGCACAAAAGGCCTTAGACAAAATTCAACAACCTTTCATGCTAAAAACTCTCAATAAATTAGGTACTGATGGGACATATTTCAAAATAATAAGAGCTATCTATGACAAACCCACAGCCAATATCATACCGAATGGGCAAAAACTGGAAGCATTCCCTTTGAAAACTGGCACAAGACAGGGATGCCCTCTCTCACCACTCCTATTCAATATAGTGTTGGAAGTTCTGGCCAGGGCAATTAGGCAGGAGAAGGAAATAAAGGGTATTCAATTAGGAAAAGAGGAAGTCAAATTGTCCCTGTTTGCAGATGACATAATTGTATATCTAGAAAACCCCATTGTCTCAGCCCAAAATCTCCTTAAGCTGATAAGCAACTTCAGCAAAGTCTCAGGATACAAAATCAATGTACAAAAATCACAAGCATTCCTATACACCAACAACAGACAAACAGAGAGCCAAATCATGAGTGAACTCCCATTCACAATTGCTTCAAAGAGAATAAAATACCTAGGAATCCAACTTACAAGGGATGTGAAGGACCTCTTCAAGGAGAACTACAAACCGCTGCTCAAGGAAATAAAAGAGGATACAAACAAATGGAAGAACATTCCATGCTCATGGGTAGGAAGAATCAATATCGTGAAAATGGCCATACTGCCCAAGGTAATTTACAGATTCAATGCCATCCCCATCAAGCTACCAATGACTTTCTTCACAGAATTGGAAAAACTACTTTAAAGTTCATATGGAACCAAAAAACAGCCCGCATTGCCAAGTCAGTCCTAAGCCAAAAGAACAAACCTGGAGGAATCACACTACCTGACTTCAAACTATACTACAAGGCTACAGTAACCAAAACAGCATGGGACTGGTACCAAAACAGAGATATAGATCAATGGAACAGAACAGAGCCCTCAGAAATAATGCCACATATCTACAACTATCTGATCTTTGACAAACCTGACAAAAACAAGCAAAGGGGAAAGGATTCCCTATTTAATAAATGGTGCTGGGAAAACTGGCTAGCCGTATGTAGAAAGCTGAAACTGGATCCCTTCCTTACACCTTAAACAAAAATCAATTCAAGATGGATTAAAGACTTAAACGTTAGACCTAAAACCATAAAAACCCTAGAAGAAAACCTAGGCATTACCATTCAGGACATAGGCATGGGCAAGGACTTCATGTCTAAAACACCAAAAGCAATGGCAACAAAAGACAAAATTGACAAATGGGATCTAATTAAACTAAAGAGCTTCTGCACAGCAAAAGAAACTACCATCAGAGTGAACAGGCAACCTACAAATTGGGAGAAAATTTTCGCAACCTACTCATCTGACAAAGGGCTAATATCCAGAATCTACAATGAACTCAAACAAATTTACAAGAAAAAAACAAACAACCCGATCAAAAAGTGGGCGAAGGACATGAACAGACACTTCTCAAAAGAAGACATTTATGCAGCCAAAAAACATGAAAAAATGCTCACCATCACTGGCCATCAGAGAAATGCAAATCAAAACCACAGTGAGATACCATCTCACACCAGTTAGAATGGCAATCATTAAAAACTCAGGAAACAACAGGTGCTGGAGAGGATGTGGAGAAATAGGAACACTTTTACACTGTTGGTGGGACTGTAAACTAGTTCAACCATTGTGGAAGTCAGTGTGGCGATTCCTCAGGGATCTAGAACTAGAAATACCATTTGACCCAGCCATCCCGTTACTGGGTATATACCCAAAGGACTATAAATCATGTTGCTATAAAGACACATGCACACGTATGTTTATTGCGGCATTATTCACAATAGCAAAGACTTGGAACCAACCCAAATGTCCAACAATGATAGACTGGATTAAGAAAATGTGGCACATATACACCATGGAATACTATGCAGCCATAAAAAATGATGAGTTCATGTCCTTTGTAGGGACATGGATGAAATTGGAAACCATCATTCTCAGTAAACTATCGCAAGAACAAAAAACCAAACACCGCATATTCTCTCATAGGTGGGAACTGAACAATGAGATCACATGGACAGAGGAAGGGGAACATCACACTCTGGGGACTGTTGTGGGTTGGGGGGAGGGGGGAGGGATAGCACTGGGAGATATACCTAATGCTAGATGGCGAGTTAGTGGGTGCAGCACACCAGCATGGCACATGTATACGTATGTAACTAACCTGCACAATGTGCACATGTACCCTAAAACTTAAAGTATAATAATAATAATAATAATTAAAAAAGAAAAATTATTCATATACATTATTTGAAATTTGTTGATTTTGCTTAACAACACAAGTTTTTTCAGTTATTGTTCTGTATATATACTCTATAAAAAGTTGTCTTTCATAGTTGCTAGACATAGTGTTTTATACGGCAGTTAGAGAAATTTTTCTCATTGTGCAGCTCACATATTCTGTAAACTTACTAACATTTGGTTTGGTTGTTTGGTCAGTTCCTGAGAGAAATTAGTTTAAAAATCAAAAAACCCCATCTAAAAGTGGGCAAAGGATATGAACAGACACTTTTCAAAAGAAGACATTTATGCACCCAACACACACATGAAAAATGCTCATCATCACTGGTCATCAGAGAAATGCAAATCAAAACCGCAATGAGATACCATCTCACACCAGTTAGAATGGTGATCATTAAAAAGTCAGGAAACAGCAGGTGCTAGAGAGGATGTGGAGAAATAGGAACACTTTTACACTGCTGGTGGGAGTGTAAACTAGTTCAACCATTGTGGAAGGCACTGTGGCAATTCCTCAAGGATCTAGAACTAGAAATACCATTTGACCCAGCCATCCCATTACTGGGATTGTAAATCCCAAAGGATTATAAATCATGCTACTAGAAAGACACATGCACATGTATGTTTATTGCGGCACTATTTACAATAGCAAAGACTTGGAACCAACCCAAATGTCCATCAATGATAGGCTGGATTAAGAAAATGTGGCACATATACACTGTGGAATACTATGCAGCCATAAAAAGGATGAGTTCATGTCCTTTGTAGTGACATGGATGAAGATGAAAACCATCATTCTGAGCAAACTATCACAAGGACAGAAAACCGAACACTGCACGTTCTCACTCATAGGTGAGAACTGAACAATGAGAACACTTGGACACAGGGCAGGGAACATCACACACCTGGCCTGTCGTGGGATTGGGGGGAGGGAGGAGGGATAACATTAAGAGAAATACCTTATGTAAATGAAGAGTTAATGGCTGCAGCACACCAACATGGCACATATTTACATATGTAACAAACCTGCACATTGTGCCCATGTACCCTAGAACTTAAAGTATAATAATAATAAAAAACTCCATATATAATTATAAATTTGTTGATATGTCCATGAATTGTAAGCTTGTTTATTAAATATTTTGAGTTCATTTAATTAGGTACATAAACATTTAGCCTTGCTTTACTATCCTACTAAATTGACTATTTTATGAAGACTAAACAGCTTTCCTTATAACTAGCAATGCTATAGCTTAAAGAGTATTTTGTCTGATATAATACAATGGCTTCACTTAGTTGATATTTTCATGTTATAGCTATTTTTATCTTTTTAATGTCAACTTTTCTGTGTCTATAGCTTTTATATGTTTATTTTCTAATTAGCAGTCTTGCTCTTACTAGTAGCACTCCTGGTCTTTGGATGTGTGTGGTGGGGGGAGGAGATCATTTATATTAATTAAATGTAATTCCTAATAATTCAATATTTTTCTGTTTGTTTTATCTCTTTGTCCAGTTTTTTTGTCTTGCCTTCCTTAAATTTATCTATGGTTTGTCCTTAGTAAGTTTTCATACCCATTATTTTGTTATGTATTAATTTTCTTTCCTTTAATGCTTACCCTAAATTTTACAACATGAATCCTAAAATTAATACAATGTATTTTAATTTGTAATCATCCTAAATAATGCAAAACTTTGTGACATTTTAACCCATTTAATCTCTCTAGGCTTCATGCTATTATTACCTTATAATTTACTTATCTCTATATATTATTCCCACAAAAAGTAATTATTATGGTTTTGAATAATTAGTATTCATTTATATTTATGTTCATGTGTACTCCTTCTGGAGCCTTAAATTCTTTATTACTTGGCTTTCATCTGAGATCATTTTCTCTCTCCTTAGGTAATTTATTTTATTTTTTAAGTACCAGTGGGCAACAAAAATTGTCTCTATTTTTTGCTTATCTAAAAATATCTATATTTCACCTTAATTTTTTGAAGGTAATTCTTTCTTGGTATAGAATTCTATGCAGGGGTTTTTGCTTTATTTTATTTTGTTTTATGAAGCACTTTAGATGCTGTTTATTTTCCAAATTTATTTATTTAAAATCATATATAAAATTGTATGTATTTATCATATACATGGCGTTTTAAAGTATATATACATTGTGGAATGGTTAAATCTAGTTAATTAAAAATGTATTACCTCACATTTTTATTTGTTTAGGCACCAAAATACATAAGGAACTCAAACAACTTAATAGCAATAGCAAGAAAACAGATAACCCAATTTAAAAAGTGCACAAAAGACCTGAATAGACATTTCTCAAAAGAAGATAAATAATAACTATCAAATGTATGACAAATCAACAGGGAAATGCAGATCAAAATCACAATGAGATATCACCTCACTGTGGTTAGAATGGTAAATATATATATATATAGTCATATATATCTTTTATATATATTTATATATATCTTTTATAAGTTGTTTTATTATCTTCTGGTTTTTAAAGATCACATATCATATGTACTTGCTCATTTAAAGCTCATACATCTCCCACCATCCTCAGCCTTCTGGCTGCTTTTAAGATGTTCTGTGTGAAGTTTTCAGTAGATTTCCTATCATGTACTAGGCATGATTCGTTTTGTATTCTTTATGATTGGAGTCCATAGATATTCAAATTTTGGTCTAATTTCTTTTCTTAGCTATGGAAAATTACTATTTTTTCAACAATTACTTGTGCTCCATTTTTATCCTATTCAATTGAGACTTCAATGACATACAAGTGATTTTTTTATTATTTAATTTTTGTTTTGTCTTGTTTCACAGTGCCAAATATAGCTTTTATGCTCTTTAATGTATGTCTGTTCTCTGTGAATCCATTTGGACATTTTATAATTGACTAATCTTCCCTCTTTCTACATCTAATCTGTTATTATAGCAACCTATAAAATTCTTTATTCTCATCCTTTTCTTATTTAATAGATTCTAGCTTTATGGTAAATTTGCTCAGTTTTTTTCTATTTTATTGTATTTATCATATTTGTTTTAGTTTTAATTATTATTATTTTTGAGAGACAGTCCCACTCTGTCACCCAGGATGGAGAGCAGTGGCGCCATCTTGGCTCACTGTAACCTCTGACTCCCAGGCTCAGGTGATTCTCACACTCCTGGGCTCAAGTGATTTGCCCACTTTTGCCTTCCAAAGTGCTGGAATTACAGGGGTGCACCACCACACCCAGCCTGTCATATTTATTTTTAAAGTACCTACTATAAAAGTCCAATATGTGGATCTCTTGTGGCTCTCTATTGTCTATATTTTCTCTTGAAAAATGTCTTTAGCATTGTTATTTGGAATGCATAATAATTTTTAAAAATTTGGACACTGTTTATGAAAAATTACAGTAGCCACAGCTGATGTCATCTGCACCAAAAAAAAAAGATTTAATTTGCTTTTGCCAAATGGAATTATATGGTATATAGAGTTGAAAAGAATATAAGTATATCTCAGGATTTAAATATTCATAGCTCATTTTATTTACTTTGGAAAAATCTAGCATGTTTTCTAGCATGTGAGTTTTCTTCCAGTTCTCATGGTCAGATTATATTATGGTGAAATATCAGAAACACAGGTGCCATAACTGTTGTACTCACAATAATATCTTAGTGGAACCAATGAGCATAGAAAATTGATAACCAATTACTTAGTAAAAGTTAGATAATACTTTTAATAGCTCGAATGTTTTAACTTGTGAAACATCATATTTTTGTCTGAAAGTAGTGATAAAGCCAAGTAACATATATATATATATATATATATATATATACATAAAATATATGAATATCTGCAAGCTACGGAGATATTATTGCATGCAACATGAATTTACACAAATGAGAAATAACTGAAACTGATTATCATAATTTTTTTTTTTTTTTGAGACAGAGTGTCGCTCTGTCACCCAGGCTGGAGTGCAGTGGCGTGATCTTGGCTCACTGCAAGCTCCGCCTCCTGGGTTTACCTAGGCCATTCTCCTGCCTCAGCCTCCCAAGTAGCTGGGACTACAGGGGCCCGCCACCACACAAGGCTAATTTTTTTGTATTTTTAGTAAAGGTGGGGTTTCACCATGTTAGCCAGGATGGTATCGATCTCCTGACCTCGTGATCCGCCCACCTCGGCCTCCCAAAGTGCTGGGATTACAGGCGTGAGCCACCGTGCCCAGCCGATTATCATAATTTTTTTAAGTAGTCAGATAATGTTCATACAATACTGAAGGTATTTATGTCCTTTAAATTTTCTCTATATATTCATATTTTCTTTATCTTTTATGTTTATAAACACATTTTTTGAAAAATTATAACATGCAAACACGGCTAGCAGGTGAGAAGCAGAAAACCAAAACTGAGGTTAAAAAAAAAGAGAGATACTTAAAATAAAGAAAGAAGGGGGGCAATAAAAGTCATATAGATTTAGTAATTGGCCTCAAGCCTATTTTAGGAAAATAAGTTTAAGTTAATATTTTCAAGATTTCTTAAGCAGACTGAAATCTAGCCCGGTTGTAACAGTTTTCTTGATGTTCTTGAGAAAATGAGTAATTTATACTAAATATGTGTTTCTTTGTAAGTGTTAAATAATACATAGATTTTAAAGAGTATTAATCTTAAATGTTATACAAACGAGTTTTAAGTTTTACTGCAACAGTTTAAATCTGTTCATATAATAAATATAAATTTCTTTATTAGGTGAAATTTTTATGCTTATTTAGTGCTAACACAGCTGCCACTATACAAAATTTCTCTACTTTCTCAGTGAAAAAATGACTTTGTATCATACTTAAATAGACAAAGTCTCCAAAATACTTGGAAAGGTAAATTTGAAGGAAAGACTATAGAGAAAAAAGTCCATTTTCTATATTTTTGCTATATAACTCAACTAACAATATTTTTAGACATAAAATTCCCTTGTATTTTTTTTACTAGTTTTGTTTTCATGTATTTTGAATGGTTTATTTTCTGATTTGGGACAATTAAATAAACCAGACTTTCTATTAACCCACAAAGTGAAATGCTTACATTTTATAATCCTAGGTTATTGCAAAAATATTATTACATGATTGTCTAATTTTGAAATGTATAGCCCAATTGAATAATTCAATTATAAGTTGAATTAATTATTCAATTTATTTACAATACTAATCATTAAACATTTATTAAACACCTACTTTTTCCATATGTTCAGAAAATATTCTGTGAAGTTTTAATCTTATTATGTTAGAGCTATTATTTTAAGTATAGTAATCAGAGTGGAGAAAACCCAATAATACTAAAAGTAATGTATGTGTTTGAAATTCGTGAAAATGACAAAATGATTTATTAAAGGAGACACAACCTGAATACTGGCATTAAACTATTTCCACTTCATTACATATTACCTTAAATATTAATGTATTATAAGATACTTAATCGAACTTTTTTTCCTCTTTATACTCCATCTTCAATCTTTTTTTCCATAGAAGTAAGCTAATCATTTGTGTTTCTTCCCTAAAGGAAGTTTGTGTTAACAAGGCTTCAATCCATGGGACCTATGTTTCTTATTTACATGTTTCTATATCCTAAATTTACTAACACAAATTAACAAAGCTTTTATTCATTACCCACAGGAATTAATGAAGAAAAGTCAGAGATTTGAAAGAATTTCCCTTCACTGGGACTGGGTTACAGGTTTGCTATTCCTCTCTCACTGAAGGCAGTGGCAAGGCCAGGGGCAACTGGACCCAGGGTCCCTGGCTCCTGCATTCCCAGACTGCATGAAAATGTGCCTTTCTTATTTATGGCAGAGAAGAGAGCAGCAGGGCTTCTAAGGAACATGCACTTGGAAAATAGGGTAAGAATAGTATCCATAATGGAGGCGATATTTGTTTCCTTTTCTTCATTATTCAGACATGTATTAAGCCACACTGATTTTTGTGAAAACTGAGAATGAGCATTCAACTGTGCACAGCTATAAATTATCACACTTTTAGTCATTTCCTTTAGAAGTAGTTTGCAAAAGCTAACCTTTTTATACTTTTCATATTGAACTCTGGCTTACAAAATTACTTTCTAAATTGCTAAAGATTCAAAAGTGATTGATAAGGAATTCCTGCTCAAGGCTTCAGATTGATTATCTGAACCTATGATGTTGTTTCCATAATATTCTGCCTTAGCTACACCCAGATATAGTCATTAACTGCATGCCATTGTCCCAAAGAAGTCCAATTCAGGCCTTTCTCATTACACTTACTCCCTACTACTCTTAAATTTTACTTACTCATCACTTATGCAACGTTGCTTAGGGTTGACAAAAACTGCATTATTCATGGCGTTAAAATAATCATGTTGTTAAAAAAATACTCTATATCATGCCTCCCAAGATAACCTTGATTACTACATTTTCTCAGGTGAAAGACATGTAACCAGTTGTTTTTATTTAATAAAAGTAAATTTAAAACATTAATTTTATTGTGCCTATTGTTGCCTTTGCAAATATGTTGAACATGTTTGAAACTGCTTCTCCTACCCTGATGAAATCTTGAGAAGGTCCCATAGCTTTGCTGGCTACTTCATTTAAGCCCTGACCAGACATTAAAAACAAAATAGACTTGCTTCTTCCTAAGGTCAATTGATATGCATAACCTAACAAAATTGAACCAAGAAGAAACAGAAAACCTCAATATGCCAAAAGAACTACTGAGATTGAATCAGTAATACAAATTTCATGACAAAGAAAAGCTTAAGACCACGTGGCTTCATTGTTGAATTCTACCAACCTTTAAAAGAAGAACTAACACAAATGCTTCTCAAACTATTCAAAAAATTGAAGCAGAAGAAATTCTTCCTAACTCATTCTATAAGGCCAAAATTACACTGATACCAAAACCACACAAAGACACAACAAAAAATAAAACTACAGGCCCATATCCCTGATTAACATAGATGCAAAAATCGTCAATCAAACAAGAGCAAAATGAATTCAACAGCACATTAAAAAGATAATAGACTTGATCAAGCGGGATTTATCCCAGGGATGCAAGGATAATTCGACATATGCAAATCAATAAATATACTGAATCAACAGCATAAAGGATTAAAAACCATTTGATTATCTCAATAGATGCAAAAATACCACTTGATAGAATTCAATATCCCTACATGATAAAAACATTCAACAAATTAGGTAGAGAAAGAACATACCTCAACACAATAAAGGCCATATATGACTAATCCACAGTTAACATCACACTGAACGGAGAAAAGCTGAAAGCTTTTACTTTATGATCAGGAAAAGACCAAAACAGCATGGTACTGGCACAAAAACAGCAATCCCATTATTGGATATATACCCAAAGGAATATAAATCACTCTACCATAAAGACACATGCACATGTATGTTCACTGCAGCACTAGTCACAATAGCAAAGACATGGAATCAACTTAAAGGTCCATCAAGGTAGACTGGACAAAGAAAATGACATGCATATATACCATGGAAGACTATACAGCCGTAAAAAAGAGCAAGATTATGTCCTTTGCAGCAACATGAATAAAGCTGGAGGTCATTATCCTAAGCAAACTAATGCAGGAATAGAAAACCAAATACTGCATGTTCTCACTTATAAGTAGGAGTTAAACAACAAGAATGCATGGACAGAAAGAGGGAAACAGCAGACATCAGGGCCTACCTGAGGGTGAAGGACAGGAGGAGGAAAAGGATCAACAAACTACCTACTGTGTACTATTCTTATTACCTGGGTGACAAAATAATCTGTATACCAAATGCCCATGACACACAGTTTACCTATATAACAAACCTGCACATACATCCTTGAACCTAAAAAATAAGAATAAAGAAACACAAAAAAAAGACATATAGACTAATGGAACTGAATAGAAAACTCAGAAATAAAGCCTCACACCTACAATTGTCTGATCTTAAACAAAGAGAATGAAAGCAAGCAACAGTGTAAGGACTCTATTTAATAAATGGTTCTGGAATAACTGGCTAGCCATAAGCAGATAAATAAAACTAGACACTTACCTTTCATCATTACAAGCATTAACTCAAGATGGATTAAAATGTAAATGAAAGACCCCAAACAATTAAAATCCTAGAAGAAAACACTGAAAATGCCCTCTCAACATTGGCCTTGGCAAAGAATTTCTGACTAAGTCCCCGAAAGCAATTGCAAAAAAACAAAAATTGAGAAGGGGAACCTAATTAAACTAAAAAGCTTCTCCACAGCAAGATAAACTATCAGCAGAGTAAACAGACAACCTACAGAATGTGATAAAATACTCACAAATAGAGGCCTAATATCCAGAATCTATAGGGAACTTAAACAAATCAACAAGCCAAAAACCAATAACCCCTTTAAAAATGGGCAAAGGACATGAATAGACACTTCTCAAAAGACGTGCAAATGGCCAAAACATGAAAAAATGTTCAACATCACTAATCATTAGAGAAATGCAAATCAAAACCACAATAAGATCCCATCTCACACAAGTCAGAATGGCTATTATTAAAAAGTCATAAAACAACAGATGTTGGCAAAGCTGTAGAGAAAAATGAATGGTTATACACTGTTGGTAGGAATGTAAATTAGCTCAGTCACTGTGAACAGCAGTTTGGAGGTTTTTCAATGAGCTTAAGACAGAATTACTATTCAACCCATGCGTTACTGGGTATATACGCAAAGGAAAATATATAATTATATTGTAAAAACACATGTACTCATATGTGCATCACAGCACAATTCACAATAGCAAAGACATGGAATCAACCTAGGTTTCCAGCAATGGTAGATTAGATAAAGAAAATGTGGTACATATATACCATGAAATACTATGCAGCCATATAAAGGAAAAAGTCATGTCCTTTGCAGCACCATGTATGGATGGAGTGGGAGGACATAATCCTAAGCGAATTAATGCAGGAACAGAAAACTGAATACTGCATGCTCTCAATAATAAGTGGGAGCTAAATATTGAACTCATATGGACATAAACAAGGAAACAATAGACACTGTGGACTACTAGAGTACGAGGGTAAATAGGGGCCATATTATCGATGGGTACCAAAAACTACCTATTGGATAATATATTCACTACATGGGTGCAATATATCTATGTAAAAATTCTGCACATGTGCCCCCTGTGTCTAAAAGTAAAGGTGAAATTTAAATGAAAAAATACTAATAGAAAAATTAAAAAGAGAGAGAGAAAAAATGAAAAGACATGGATGCTCACTTTCACCACACCTACTGAACACAGTACTGGAAATCCTAGCTAGAGCAATTAGGCTAGAGAAAGATTAAAAAGGGCACCCCATTTGGAAGAGAGGAAGTCAAAATGTCCCTCTTTGCAAATGACATTATCATATATATACAAACATAAGGATGTCATCAATGGAAAATAATAGATTACCCAGAAATAAATCCGTGGATGAGCCTTGCTCACTGCTAGCGCAGCAGGCCAAGATCGAACTGCGAGGTGGCAGTCTGGCTGAGAGAGGGGCATCCGCCATTACTGAGGCTTGAGCAGGTAAACAAAGTGGCCAGGAAGCTCAAACTGGGTGAAGCCCATCGCAGCACAATGAGGCCTGCCTGCCTCTGTAGACTCCACCACTGGGGGCAGGGCATAGCTGAACAAAAGGCAGCAGAAACTTCTGCAGACTTAAAAGTCTCTGTCTGACAGCTCTGAAGAGAGCAGTGATTCTCCCAGCATGGTGTTTGAGATCTGAGAATGGACAGACTGCCTCCTCAAGTGGGTCCCTGACCCCCAAGTAGCCTCACTGGGAAAGACCTCCAAGTAGGGGCCGACTGACACCTCATACAGCCGGGTGCACCTGTGAGACAAAGCCTCCAGAGGAAGGATCAGGCAGCAATATTTGCTGTTCTGCAATATTTGCTGTTCTGGAGCCTCCACTGGTGATATTCAGATAAACAGGGTCTGGAGTGGACCTCCAGCAAACTCCAACAGACCTGCAGCTGAGAGACCTGACTGTTAGAAGGAAAACTAACAAATAGAAAGGAATAGCATCAACATCAACAAAAAGGACATCCACAACAAAATCCCATCTGTAGGTCACCATCATCAAAGAAAAAACGTAGATAAAACCACGAAGATGGGGAGAAACCAGAGCAGAAAAGATGAAAATTCTAAAAACCAGAGAGCCTCTTCTCCTCCAAAGGATCACAGCTCCTCAACAGCAATGGAACAAAGCTGGACAGAAAATGACTTTGACGAGTTGACAGAAGTAGGCTTCAGAAGGTTGGTAATAACAAACTTCTCCGAGCTAAAGAAGGATGTTCGAACCCAACGCCAAGGGAGCTAAAAAACTTGAAAAAAGATTAGATGAATGGCTAACTAGAATAAATAGCAGAGAGAAGACCTTAAATAACCTGATGGAGCTGAAAACCACTGCACAAGAACTATGTGACACATACACAAGCTTCAGTAGCCAATTCGATCAAGTGGAAGAAAGGGTATCGGTGACTGAAGATCAAATTAATGAAATGAAGTGAGAAGAGAAGTTTAGAGAAAAAAGAAATGAACAAAGCCTCCAAGAAATATGGGACTATGTGAAAAGACCAAATCTACATTTGATTGGTGTACCTGAAAGTGATGGGAAGAATGAAACCAAGTTGGAAAACACCTACAGGATATTACACCTAGGAGAACTTCCCCAACCTAGCAAGGCAGGCCAACATTCAAATTCAGGAAATAAAGAGAACACCACAAAGATACTCCTCGAGAAGAGCAACCCCAAGACACATAATTATCAGATTCACCAAGGTTGAAATGAAGGAAAAAATGTTAAGGGCAGCCAGAGAGAAAGGTTGGGTTACCCACAAAGGGAAGCCCATCAGACTAACAACGTATCTCTCGGCAGAAACCCTACAAGCAGAAGAGAGTGGGGGCCAATATTCAACATTCTTAAAGAAAAGAATTTTCAACCCAGAATTTCATATCCAGCCAAACTAAGCTTCATAAGTGAAGGAGAAATAAAATACTTTACAGACAAGCAAATGCTGAGAGATTTTGTCACCACCAGGCCTGCCTTACAAGAATTCCCGAGGGAAGCACTAAACATGGAAAGTAGCCACTGCAGTACCAGCCACCGCAAAAACATGCCAAATTGTAAAGACCATCGATGCTAGGAAGAAACTGCACCAACTAACGGGCAAAATAACCAGCTAACATCATAAGGATAGGATCAAATTCACACATAACAATATTAACCTTAAATGTAAATGGGCTAAATGCTCCAATTAAAAGAAACAGACTGGCAAATTGGATAAAGAGTCAACATCCATCAGTGTGCTGTATGCAGGAGACCCATCTCATATGCAGAGACACACATAGGCTCAAAATAAAGGGATGGAGGAAGATCTACCAAACAAATGAAAAACAAAAAAAGCAGGGGTTGCAATCCCAGTCTCTGATAAAACAGACTTTAAACCAACAAAGATCAAAAGAGACAAAGAAGGCCATTACATAAAGGTAAAGGGATCAATTAAACAAGAAGAGCTAACTATCCCAAATATACATGCACCCAATACAGGAGCACCTAGATTCAAAAAGCAAGTCCTTAAAGACCTACAAAGAGACTTAGATTCCCACACAATAATAATGGGAGATTTTAACACCCCACTGTCAATATTAGACAGATCAAGGAGACAGAAGATTAACAACGATATCCAAGACTTGAACTCAGCTCTGCACCAAGGGGACCTAATAGACATCTACAGAACTCTCCACCCCAAATCAACCGAATATACATTCTTCTCAGCATCACATAGCACTTATTCAAAAATTGACCACATAGTTGGAAGTAAATCACTCCTCAGCAAATGTAAAATAACAGAAATCACAACAAACTGTCTCTTAGACCACAGTGCAAACAAATTAGAACTTAGGATTAAGAAACTCACTCAGAACTGCACAACTACATGGAAATTGAACAACCTTCTCCTGAATGACTACTGAGTAAACAACGAAATGAAGGCAGAGACAAAGATGTCCTATGAAACCAATGAGAACAAAGAAAAAACATACCAGAATCCCTGGGACACATTTAAAGCAGTGTATAGAGGCAAATTTATAGCACTAAATGCCCACAAGGGAAAACAGGTAAGATCTAAAATCGATATTGTAACATCAGAATTAAAAGAACTAGAGAAGCAAGAGCAAACACATTCAAAAGCTAGCAGAAGGCAAGAAATAACTAAGATCAGAGCAGAACTGAAGGAGACAGACACAAAAAACCTTCAAAAAATCAGTGAATCCAGGAGCTCATTTTTTGAACAGATCAACAAAATTGATAGACAGCTAGCAAGACTAATAAAGAAGAAAAGAGAGAAGCATCAAATACCTGCAATAAGAATGATAGAGGGGATATCACCACTGATCCCACAGAAATACAAACTACCATCAGAGAATACTATAAACACCTCTATGCAAATAAACTAGAAAATCTACAAGAAATGCATAAATTCCTGGACACATACACCCTCCCAAAACTAAACCAGGAAGAAGGTGAATCCCCGAATAGACCAATAAAAGGCTGTGAAATTGAGGCAATAATTAATAGTCTACCAACCAAAAAAAGTCCAGGACCAGATGGATTCACAGATGAATTCTATCAGAGGTACAAAGAGGATCTGGTACCATTCCTTCTGAAAATATTCCAATCAATAGGAAAAGAGGGAATCCTCCCTAATTCATTTTATGAGGCCAGCATCATCCTGATACCAAAGTCTGGCAGAGACACAACAAAAAAAGAGAATTTTAGACCAATATCCCTGATGAACATCGATGCAAAAATCCTCAATAAAATACTGGCAAACCAAATCCAACAGCACATCCAAAAGCTTATCCACCTCGATCAAGTTGGCTTCATCCCTGGGATGCAAGGCTGGTTCAACATATGCAAATCAATAAACACAATCCATCACATAAACAGAACCAACAGCAAAAACCACATGATTATCTCAATAGATGCACAAAAGGCCTTTGACAAAATTCAACAGCCCTTCATGCTAAAAACTCTCAATAAATTTGGTATTGATGGGACGTATCTCAAAATAATAAGAGCTATTTATGACAAACCCACAGCCAATATCATACTGAATGGGCAAAAAACTGGAAGCATTCCCTTTGAAAACTGGCATAAGACAGGGATGCCCTCTCTCACCTCTCCTATTCAACACAGTGTTGGAAGTTCTGGCCAGGGCAATCAGGCAGGAGAAGGAAATAAAGGGTACTCAATTAGGAAAAGAGGAAGTCAAATTGTCCCTGTTTGCAGGTGACATGAACGTATATCTAGAAAACCCCATCATCTCAGCCCCAAATCTCCTTAAGCTGATAAGCAACTTCAGCAAAGTCTCAGGATACAAAATCAATGTGCAAAAATCACAAGCATTCTTATACACCAATAACAGACAGAGCGCCAAATCATGAGTGATCTCCCATTCACAATTGCTTCAAAGAGAATAAAATACCTAGGAATCGAATTTACAAGGGATGTAAAGGACCTCTTCAAGGAGAACTACAAACCACTGCTCAATAAAATAAAAGAAGACACAAACAAATATAAGAACATTCCATGTTCATGGATAGGAAGAATCAATATCATGAAAATGGCCATACTGCCCAAGGTAATTTATAGATTCAATGCCATCCCCATCAAGCTACCAATGACTTTCTTCACAGAATTGGAAAAAACTACGTTAAAATTCATATGGACCAAAAAAGAGCCTGCATTGCTAAGTCAATCCTAAGCAAGAAGAACAAAGCTGGGGCATCACGCTACCTGACTTCAAGCTATACTACAAGCTACCATAACCAAAACAGCATGGTACTAGTACCAAAACAGAGACACAGAACAATGGAACAGAACAGAGGCCTCAGAAATAACAGTATACATCTACGACCATCTGATCTTTGACAAACCTGACAAAAACAAGAGATGGGGAAAGGATTCCCTATTTAATAAATGGTGCTGGGAAAACTGGCTAGCCATATGTAGAAAGCTGAAACTGGATCCCTTCCTTACACCTTATACAAAAATTAATTCAAGATGGATGAAAGACTTAAATGTTAGACCTAAAACCATAAAAACCCTAGAAGAAAACCTAGGCAATACCATTCAGGACATAGGCATTAGCAAGGACTTCATGACCAAAACACCAAAAGCAATGGCAACAAAAGCCAAAATCGACAAATGGGATCTAATTAAACTAAAGAGCTTCTGCACAGCAAAAGAAACTACCATCAGAGTGAACAGGCAACCTACAGAATGGGAGAAAATTTTTACAATCTATCCATATGACAAAGGGCTAATATCCAGAATCTTCAAAGAACTTAAACAAATTTACAAGAAAAAATCAAACAACCCCATCAAAAAGTGGGCAAAGGATATGAACAGACACTTCTCAAAAGAAGACATTTATGCAGCCAACAGACACATGAAAAAATGCTCATCATCACTGGTCATCAGAGAAATGCAAATCAAAACCACAATAATGAGATACCATCTCATACCAGTTAGAATGGCGATCATTAAAAAGTTAGGAAACAACAGGTGCTGGAGAGGATGTGGAGAAATAGGAACACTTTTACACTGTTGGTGGGACTGTAAACTAGTTCAACCATTGTAGAAATTGTGGCAATTCCTCAAGGATCTAGAACTAGAAATACCATTTGGCCCAGCCATCCCATTACTGGGTATATACCCAAAGGATTATAAATCATGCTACTAGAAAGACACATGCACCCGTATGTTTATTGCGGCACTATTTACAATAGCAAAGACTTGGAACCAACCCAAATGTCCAACAATGATAGACTGGATTAAGAAAATGTGGCACATGTACACCATGGAATACTATGCAGCCATAAAAAAGGATGAGTTCATGTCCTTTACAGGGACATGCATGAAGCTGGAAACCATCATTCTGAGCAAACTATCGCAAGGACAGAAAACTAAACACCTCATGCTCTCACTCATATGTGGGAATTGAACAATGAGAACACTTGGACACAGGGCAGGGAACATCACACACCAGGGCCTGTCATGGGGTGGGGAGCTAGGGGAGGGATAGCATTAGGAGAAATACCTAATGTAAATGACGAGTTAATGGGTGCAGCATACCAACATGGCACACGTATACATATGTAACAAACCTGCACATTGTGCACATGTACCCTAGAACTTAAGGTATAATAAAATAAATAAATAAATAAAATAAATCCGTGTATTTACCACCAACTGATTTTCGATAAAGGCACTGAGGATATACATTAAATAAACAACAGTCCTTCAATAAGTGGTGTTATAAAACTAAATATTTATATGTAGAAGAATGAAACTAATCCCTTATCTTTTACCATATACAACAATCTACTCAAAATTGAATATTCAAAATTGATAGGAAGAGTAAGTTCTAGTGCTCTATAGCATTGTAGGGTGACTACAGTTAACAATTTATTGTATATCATCAAATAGCTACAAGAGAGGATTTTGAAAGTTCTCAACACAAACAAATGATAAATTTTTAAGGTAATAGATATACTAATTACCCAGACTTGCTCACTACAAATTGTATACATGTATCAAAACATTCTGTATTCTATAAATGTGTGTAATTGTCAAGCATCAACTACATTTTATTTTATTTTTCCATAAGTTATTGGGGTATAGTTGGTATTTGGTTACATGAATAAGTTATTTAGTGGAGATTTGGGATAACCTGGTGCACTCATCACTCGAGCAGTATACACTGTAGCATATTTGTTGTCTGTCATCCCTCGCTCTCTTCCCAACGTTCCCCCTAAGTCCTCAAAGTCCACTGTATCATTCTTATGCCTTTGCATCCTCATAGCTTAGCTCCCACATATAAGTGAGAACATACGATGTTTTGTTTTCCATTCCTGAGTTACTTCACTTAGAATAATGGTCTCTAATCTCATCTAGGTCATTGCAAATGCTGTTAATTCATTCCTTTTTATGGCTGAGTAGTATTCCATCACACATATATACCAGAGTTTCTTTATCCACTCGTTGATTGATGGGCATTTTGGTTGATTCCATGATTTTGCTATTGGGAATTGTGCTGCTATAAACACCTGTGTGCAAGTATCTTTTTCAAATAATGCTTATTTTCCTCTGTGTAGACACAGAGTAGTGGGATTGCTGGATTAAACTTTTAGTTCTTCAAGGAATCTCCACATTGTTTTCCATAGCAGCCATACTAGTTTACATTCCCACCAGCAGTGTAGAAGTGTTCTCTGATTGCCGCATCCATGCCAACATCTACTTTTTTTGGTTCTTCAATTATGACCATTCTTACAGGAGTAAGTTGGTATCACATTTTTGATTTGCATTTCCGTGATCATTAGGGATGTTAAGCATTTTTTCAAATGTTTCTTGGCCATTTGTACATCTTCTTTTGAGAATTGTCTACTCATGTCCTTACCCCACTTTTTAATGGGATTGATTGTTTTTTCTTTTTCTTGCTAATTCATATTTGTTCATTGCAGATTCTGGATATTAGTCCTTTGTCATATGTACAGACTGTGAAGATTTTCTCCCACTCTGTGGATTATCTGTTTACTTACTTTCCCTTTTGCTGTGCAAAAGCTCTTTAGTTTAATTAGGTACCAGGTATTTATCTTTGTTTTTATTACAATTGTTTTTGGGTTTTTGGTCATGAAATCCTTGCCTAAGCCAATGTCTAGTAAGGTTTTTCTGATTTTATCTCCTAGAATTTTTATAGTTTCAGTTCTTAGGTTTAAGTCCTCAATCCATCTTGAGCTGATTTTTATGTAAGGTGAGAGACGAAGATCCAGTTTCATTCTTCTACATGTGGCTAGTTAATTATCTCAGCACCATTTGTTGAAAAGGTTGTCGTTTCTCCCACTTTATGTTTTTGTTAAGCATCAACTAAAAATTAAAAAAAAAATTCCCACAAAAAATTTCATGGGGGAAACTCTTGCATTAAAATATGACTTATGTTATTATGAATTTGAATATTGATTTGCTAAGACAGTTCTCTTTATTTGTCGTATTGTTTGTCTATAATAGGAAGACTTTCTGGATCAGGCATATTAAGATTCATGCTTCAAAAGTGTCTTTCCTTTTGAATAACAGTGTGTTATGGACTGATGTGTGTCCTCCCCAAATTCATATGTTGCAAACCTAACCTTCAATGTGACCGTATTTGGAGATAAGGCCTGTAAGGAGGCAAAGTTAAATGAGGTCATAGAGGTAGGGCTCTAATCTAATGGGACTGATGTCCTTATAAGAAGAGAAAGAGGCACCAGAGACACCCAGAGACAGAGGAAAGGGATCTGAGAAGAGGATGCCACCTGAGAGACAAAGAGAGAGGCCTTGGGAGAAACTAATCTGCTTTGATTGTGAGCTGCCAGCCTCTAAAACTATCAGAAATAAATTTCTGTTTTTTAAGCCACCAGGTCTGTGACAGCTTACTATGGTAGCCTAAGAAGGCTAATACAGCATGTTATCATGGTTGTTATTAAAGAATTGAGAACAGGCTGGGTGCAGTGGCTCGCACCTGTAATCCCAGCACTTTGGGAGGCCGAGGCGGGCAGATCACCGGAGGTCACGAGTTTGAGACCAGCCTGGCCAACATGGCGAAAACCCGTCTCTACTAAAAATAGAAAAATTAGCTGGGCGTGGTGGTGGGCTGAGGCAGGAGAATCACTTGAACCCGGCAGGGGGAGGTTGCAGTGAGCCAAGATCGCTCCATTGCACTCCAGACTGGGCAACAATAGATAAACTTGTCAGAGAAAAAAAAAAAAGAAAAGAAAAAAAGAATTGAGAATAGTGTTTGAATGTATAAAAGAGAAAATGTCCTCTTACTTTTGCACAAACAATTTTATATAGATTTCAAAAAAATGTTATCTTGTCCTAAAAAGATCATAAAGTTAGAAAAGTTACTTACATTGTTCAGACTATTTTTTGTAATAAGTCATTGGAATAAGATTGTTTCTGTCCTGAGTCCAGAAAACTTTTCACACTGGAATTCCAATTTTCCATCATATCTTTGAATCCCTGCTCTAAAAGTAATCTAGTGATGCTTTCCAATAGTAGAAAGAATGATTCTTATGTTTTGAAGTACTGTGTTTTAATGATTCCCACATTTGACACATTTATCTCTATGCATCAGCAATAAAACAGTGAACAGCCTAAACATAGCTCTTGCCGTCACAGTATGTATAATATTGCAGAAATAAATTTGCTGTTAAAGGTGTTAGCAACTAATTCCATGGAAGCAAATGAAAAAATGTGCTGTTTTGGTCATCATTCCAAGAGGACTTTGTTCAAATTCTGCTTCATTATTCTGAAACCCTTTTAAAGATCTATTTTCTTTTTTGGCTTGGGGAAAAAATAAAGCTAGAAATAAATTGTGACTATTAACTATGGTTATCAATAAAAATAATATTCATATATACAACAATCACATGGTATAAGTAAGAAACTTATGTATTTATAAACCAATAATATTTTGATTCATCTATTATTGCAGCAAAATCTGGCTGATCATCGCTGTTATACCATGTTATAATGTACTGACATTAACCAAGAATTCCACATTCTAAACTCAATAATATAAGTGTGTCTTTTCAGAAATCTGTTCTTTCTTCTCTACATCCTGAATATTCCATCCACTCATAATATTATTTCTTTACAATATTGGAATTAACTAGTAATTTTGGAGGGGATGTTAGTGTATGCCACAGCCTAGAATCATACTGGTCATAAGACATTCAAATACTTTCCAATTTTAGAAGCTTATCTTAGAATGTGGAGGCTCATCTTAGATAGAAGATATGGATCATCTCTTATGGAGTATCTTCATCTTTATTATAAACACATAAATGCTGTTTTAATTCTGAGATCTCACTAAGTTTGGACTTTAGACATTCTATTATCTTTTAGTTTTTCAAATGCACTGCCTTCAGCTTTATGTGCCATATGTGGTTATATAGTGAATTTTACAGATTCTTGCCACTTTCTACATACCTTCACCTCCCATCAATGTTTTTGCCAATTATTTCTAAAATTTCACTTTATCTGTTTTCACAAAACAATTGGCAGATACCAAGTAATGTATAGCATTGATTTTTGTCTTATTTATAATGACCTTTAGGTTCTCTTCCAAAGCTTCTGGAATCTAAAATCCTACATACCTCCCTTGGGCACTGCCTCCCTACTCTGTCACTTTCACCTGAATGTAGGTGAGACATTGCTATGATCAATAAGCATAGAAACACTACACTCTCTTCAATTAGGTCAATCCTCTGAACACTGAGAAACTATTATATTAACAGGTCTTAAATTAAACATTGTAAAAAGAGCTACCACATATTGAGAGTGTGATACATATCTGACATTTAGCTAAGCCTTATAATACATTATTTTATTTAATACAATAATTGCATTAGGTACTATTAATGTGCCATGTTGTATATAGAAAAATATGGCCCCCAAAGAGTAAATAGCATGTCCAAAGTCATGTAAAACAGAATTGGGAGAGGCAAGCTTAAATTTGCTTGCTTCTGAGTTTATAACCTGTACCCTTACTCATTAATTTAACCTGCCTCTCTCTCCTAGTACTGACCCTATGTTAACATTCTTTCCTAACAGGCTACTCAGTTTCACACCCTAATTGAGTCTTGGCTAGGTACTCAACTGATCTCTTAGACATCCTCAGATATATCTGAATTCCAGTGGTTAACAGACTGTAAGCTCAAAAAAATTAAATTACAACGAAAAATTTGTGCAGAATTTAGAGATGCCCTAAAGTAGTTGGAAATATTCCACATGTCACCAAACTGGGGCACAGAGTTGATTGAAGAATATTTTAATAGGGCTAAATTTATTCAGTGAATTTTGGTGATAAATAATTTAAACACACTGGATTTAGCAGCTTAAAATGTTATTTTTTCCTAGGATTTTAGATATTCTTGAAACTCCATGTAAGCAGACACAATTAAAAACAAAATATATTTCACACTCGATAACTTGACATAATGAAGAGTTACAAACTATTTCATTTCTTTTAGATCTGGATTTTAAATATTTACCATCACATTATTAAAACCCATCACATACACACACACACCCCTATATATCTCCCAAAATACAGAAAAACAAAAATGTAAAAATAATCTATAATAACACAGTGTAGAAATTTCAATTAGTTTACCTGTATTGATATTTATATCATTTAGATGATGGAGCTGAACCTAACCACAGTATTTTGTGGAATGATCTTTAAATACATTTTACTGTATTTCAGAAGCCTGCACATGCCTCTTCCTCATCCTTCTTCAGCCTTCCAGGAGTAATTTACTAATGCAACATTTATGACCTTTACTTCGCTATTATTCTTAATCATTTTATTAGTATCTAAACCAAATTTGGACCTTGTTTAAATGTAATCAAATTGCACATGTTCTATTGTTTCTGATCTCTCTCTCTGTCTCTCTCTCAATATTATGTCTGTAAGATTCTTCCAGGTTTGTGCTTACTTATGCAATACTTTTATTTCTATGACTGTAGTTATAGCTTTCCATATCAATATACTATTATTTGCTTATTCCTTCTATGGATATTAGAAGGGTTATTTCCAGCCTTGGGTTATTTAGGCTGGAAATAGGGTTTAGGGTTATTTCCAGTCTATTTTAATATATTTATTAGACTTATATTAGAAATATAATTAGACTTATATTTTAAAATATATATTTTAAATTTATATTATATATTTAATTTTAAATATATATAAAATATAAATTTAAAATATATAATTTAAAATATAAGTCTAATTATATTTATATATTTATATATTTAAATATATTTAAATTTATTAAATTATAAAATTTATATATATTTAAAATATATAATTAAAATATATAATATATATTAAGTATAAAAATATATAAAATATATTTTAAAAATAAATTAAAATACATAAAATATATATTTAAAATATATAATTTAAAACATAAGTCCAATTATATTTCTAATATATATTGATATATTAGAAACAATGCTATTGTTATTATCCCTTGTATGCTTATGGATACTTAAAAACTTTCATTCTTGTGGTATATATTCTCAAGCATGGAATTGTAAATCAATAGGATTTGCTTATCTTCTGCTTTATGAGATACTACCTAACATTTTCAGATTTTACATTATTTATTGGCATTATATAAGAGTTTTCATTGTTCCACATTTACCCATCATTTGTTCAGATTGCATAATTTCTACAAATCTCTTGGGTATATGATGGTATCTAACTGTGATTTAAATTTGCATCTACCTGATTCCTAACAAGGTTGAGAATATTTTCATCTTTCTTAGACATTTGGGGTTTCTTTGTTATAAAGTGGCCTTTTAGATTCTTTAACAATATCTTCATTTGTCTTTGCTTATTGATAAATTAGTATATTCTGAACATAAAGTTTTTTTTCTCTTTTATGAATTGCAAATATATTTTTCCATGGTGTGATTTGCCTTTTTACTTCACCTGGGGTCTCAGTATAAAAGGCAACTAGGCATTCCAATGCAAAATGTTAAGGTTCATCTTTACAAAAAAAAAAAAAAGAAATAAAAGAAAGAATTCTTATACAACTCTAAAAAATAAGAACATATGTCCATATAACATTCTAAAAAAAAATAAGCCACAAGCAGGGAGAAGATATTATAAAGCATATACCTGTTATATAGCTAATAAAATATATATATGTTACACACACACGTGCATGTAATATATATAGTTATTTTATATACTTGTATATATGTGTTTTATGTGTGTGTGAATATAATCTTACAAATCAATAAGAAAAAAAAAACTAAAAGATTGACTGGGGATACTACCAGGAATGTAAATGGAAGATGAGACACAAGTAATTTATAAATATGAAATTAAAACTTTAACCACAAACACAATAAGAAAAACAAAAGAGCACAGTGTCACTGGCATTTTTTTCCTTCCTGTTAGCCTTTTCTTTTAATATTCAATTGTATAAATGTAAGGTGAACCATAAAAAAGCAGAGATGAATAAATCAATCAGTTGAAAATATAAAATACATATAAAAATAAGTTAAAAGTGTATAAAATATTATAACATAGGCCTTTTCACTTTGGATTTCTCCATAAAAATATCAGAGAGGGGGGTTGAAACATTCCCAAATTATAACAAAAAACTAGGAAATCAATATTCATCCAAAAGAAATCAACAATCAACAGATTATTGGTATACTCAGTATTACAACACAGATATCCATAGAGTTAAATAGTAGTTCCAAGTTGATGTATTATTACTCAGTGGATTCTGAAAATAAGACAATACAACTCTGGCAGTTTCAGCAACACTCTATAGATGCTCAATATAGTAGTGTTAGCAATCAGCTGACTCCTGACTCAACTGTGACAGCACGTAAGGAAAACCATGGAATTTCAAAAATTTCTTGGATGATGTTTCATGGAGTTTCAGTATCACTCAGTGGACACCAAAGCCAGAAAAACTAGAAGCCTTATTCTATCTTATTCCCAAGCTGGTAAAGCTTAGTGTACCAGCACTGATACTTTTGATATCCTATCGAGGACTATTGAGAGAAAATGATCCATTTGCACTGCAGACCAATCACTACTGGTAATAACCAGGAATGCATTCTCATCCTGATCATCAAAGCTGTGTCACACAGATCAACTCCCACATAGGCTGTGCCAATCTTCATAGTATAAACCAAACAAAAAGGGAAAAATGGTAACACTACTGTATTTTGATACTGGTATTAAGGTCTCTCTGTATGGGATACAGATAGTGAAAAATGCATTATGCATAATCTGATCATGAGAAAATAATGATATGCTTGCATTTTGGTTGAACTCTCTAGTATATCTGAGTGCCCTTAACGTCATGAAAGTATATCAATCAAGAAGTGTTCAGGGAGTATATGTAGAGACATCATAAACAATAAATTAAAACCCCTTGGAAAAATCAATTTAGACCTTGAGGAACCAGGCAATGGAATGCAGACTGTGACAAGTGAATCTAACTGTATTACAAATCTATGGCCTAAGTTCACTGAAAGATGTGGGGAAAAGGGTAATGATCTACATGAAACCGGAAAAATTGTGTTTTGACGAGATGATGTAAGACTAAAAACATACAACCAAAACCTGTATTTAAATAGTATTTTATTTTCACAAGGGTATGAGTTAGTAGTTCTTAATCTATATGCATACTAACACTGAACAAGTACATAAATAGTAGATATGAGAACGATGCTTATACTGTCAGAAAAAGAAGTGGAAATACAGAAGTTGGGGGTGGGGGTCTGCTAGAATGATGATGTGGTGCTAAAGATAGTATGAACTCATGTTTATTTTCATATTCATACAGATTTATGTAAAATAATTACAGTATGTGTATACCTTGCTTAGTAATCTACATATATTTCCTAGTTATGTCTTCTCAGATGGTCTAGAAACAGTGACTCCTCAATGGCAATTAGCATACGAACGCTCTGATCTTGGTGTAGAAATACCATTCTCCAATAAAAGGAACCAAGGCTCCTTGGAGAAATGGGTGATTCTAGGAGTTGGGCAAGAAAATAGAAGCTAAACCTGGCCTTGTTTAGGGCCAGAAAATAAAGACATGCACACACACACACACACACACACACACACACACACACACAGAAAATTGTGAGAGAAATTCAAAAGGACACAGGAGATAATCTGGAAAAGTTCTAAATGGGCAAAGGTGAAACCATTCAAGCAACAAATAAATAATGATAATACTGGATTATAACTTAAGAAATAAAATATCTATTGATCCATACTCATACAAATTAAAAAGTGAACAAAAATTAAGCTAGGAAGAAGGGGCAAATCTATCCTATAGAACCATTCTAAATGATAGATAGCTCAACAGATAGATAGTCCCCACTCCAGAAAACAGAGCTTACTTCTTCCTCCTTGAGTTAGGGGTAGACTTAGTGATTCAATTCCAAAAAATAGTATGTGAAAAATAAAAAAAAAGTACCTTTACAGTTAAGAAACTTGGCAGACAGCGGCTTAACCAGTTGTCAAGGTTAATGTTACCAGTGATCCGTCATGTTGATTTAATATGCCCCATGATATGATGCAATGAAAACGGTACTTCATCTCCTTGGTATTCTTTCCCCAAATCCAATAACCTCAGACTAACCATGATAAAACATCAGACAAACCCCGATTTAAAGACATTCTACTAAGTACCTGACTAGTACTTGTCAAAGCTGTCAAGGTTACCAAAAACAAGAAAAACCTGATAAACTGTCACAGACAGAGGAGACGAAGAAGATATGAGGACAAAATGCAGTGTGGTAGCCTGGACTGGATACTAAACAGAAAATAAACATTAGCAGAAAAATCAATAGAATAGGAATAGAGCCTGTAGTTACTAGTATTGTACCAATATTAATTGCTTAGTTTTGACAAATATACTGTGGTTATACATGACGTTAACATTAGGGGAAGTTGAGTGAACCATATACATGGATTCTACTTTGTTTTCAAGTGTTCCATAAATCTAAAATTATCTCATAAGTTAAAGCTTATTTAAAAATTGTTTTTAAAGTAACTAATATCATTAAACAAGTGATAAAATAAGTGCTAATACCATAACTGAAGCCACCATGCACCAAAAGCTGTGTATGTTGTTAGAATATTTGTGCTAACACTTGGAAGGCAAAGTTTTTGAGTTTGGATTAGTGTGTGGCTCAGAAGAGATGTAAATGATATTAAATTCTCTAGGACCACACAATACTTTATGATCACAAGGCATCTTAGCCTAAGTGTCCATGTCTGATAACTTTAAATCATTTTTGAACCCATGCCATGGTTAAGAAGGAAAAAAATTCTTCCATGTTACTGGAGTTTTGGACAAGATAGAGAAGGATGAAAGAATTAAATCTTCCGTAGTGAATTCAGCTGGGACAAAGTATAACAGGGGGATACATAGACTTCAATAGCATCAAAGAAGTTCAGAGTTCACGTGGCCCCATAGAGATCCTCAGTTCTCATCTTAAGTAAAGTTAATAATAAAGGAAAAGTTGATGGAGAGTAAGCCATGAATTGGTTCCCACATAGAGGCCTTTTTATTGTTTGTTTTAACTATGGATCAGCAATTCCAGGATAGAATTGTATCACTAAAGGATTCTGAAATGAGAATTGTCCTGAGGACTCCCCAGAACACAGAACCCATGGGAAAGAAAATAAGAATCATGGGGATGACTTAAGGACCCACCATTTTGCTACCAGTCTGAGTGAAATGAGCATAAGTCAGTCAAATAGAGCCACATGGTTCTCAGAAAAAATCTTGCAGTCATTCAAGACATACTAGCAAGATGACCAGAGGAACATCTGAGCCATGACACCAAAGATATCAAACACGAAGTACTTATTGTCCTTTAAAAACAGGGGTGTGCTCCAGAAGCAAAGTCTAACATTCTGTGAAGCAGAAACACCCACAATATTTACTGGTTGCAAGAGGCTCTTTCTTGCAATATATAACAGCAAGAAAAAACTGTCTCTAGTGTTTTGACACTGAGAGCTACTTTAGAGGCCACCCAAAAATACCACAGTCATGAGCCATATAGGGCCTTTTAATACATAAGGGTATGTAGTAGACATATAAGTGACAATAGCACTCTGTTTCCTTAGGAAACTTTGGGACAACAAATCCAAGACAGCCACATGAGGACAGGTGCAGAGAAAAGGGCCGGCCATACCAATACTAACTTCTCATACTTTCCATCTCAGGGAAGCTCCAGAAATGAGAGCAGGTAAAAGCAAAATGATTGTTCTGTAAGTTTTGGCTAAAAGGACTAGGAAATTACATCCCTAGATAGAGGCAGTCTGTCACAGAACTGAAAAATCCAATGGCAGAAAACATTTCAGAGAACTAAGAGGTTTGGGGAATGTCATCTAGGTTAATAATTTATAAGGTCTCAATTATTAGTGTATTTCCAGAGACTCAAAGACAGATGCCAGCTCTTGGGCTCTGCAGAATCTAAAGCTGAATTTTTCAGAATCAGGATGAATCCTGCCTTGAGGCTAATAATTGAGGGAGCCACTAATGGAGTGAAAAAATCTCCGGGTTGATGTAGCTCCCCATAGGCCAAGCTGTGAAATCCACACAGTGATGACCCTGATGTGTCCACAGTGATATCACGCAAATACCCAGGCAGTGTGAAGACTCTGGAAGACAGTCTGTAGGCTGAGTCCAGAAGAATCAAAGCGCATCAGTAAATGATTGTTCATTGTTCCATCTTCTGGGATTAAAATGTCCGAGGGTAAAGACGTTTCCAAGTAACTATAAAAAAATTTCTGAAGGGAAAAATGACTTGGGATTCAGGCTTTGTTTTAATGAAAAAGAGACAAATTAGGGCATACTAGGCATAGCACACAGTGGAGTACCTACCAGTATCTCATGAGACACAAACTACCAACTACTTAAATAATTTTCATAACCTAGCTTTATAAATGTGCTTGTTCAGTATTTGTAAATGATGGATTAATTACAAATGGCAGACAATCTATCCAAAATCTATTATTTCTCCAGATTTGCTTTTAAACCTCTGATGTTCTTCAAATATTGAGCAGAGATGACTTTGTTTCAGAAAAAATGAACCTGGTCCCCTGCCTAACTAAGTTCAAGAGGAAGCAGCCTGGAAATTGAGACTTTTCAAGACAGCTTGCTAAAAGGTAATAGAGTTTTAGAAAAAGTTTTTTTTTTTCTGCTTGATGAAACCATGCAACTTCCTACATTTGAATTCAAAGTTCAAATGTTCAACACAATGTTTGGAGCATCCTTTTTAAATGTGAAGAATATGGCAAGAAAATTCATGCGATGTCAACCACATTCCTTAAGTAGAACCATTGAATCAATTTGACACAACAGCAAATGCCAGCTTCCAAACTTTGTTAATTATGAAAATAAACCCTTGTTTATTTAAGCTTCTTCTTATTAAGTATTGCAGAGGAAAACATCTTTGGTAGGTGATAGATTGATACATGTAATGAACAAAGCTGTCAAAACAATTTTTAAAAGACATTTCTAATGTAAACTGAGTTTCCCAATTCTAGTTAGCCCATGGACACATATGGGATTTCATTTAATTCATGACTAATAATTTTATGGTATTTAATTTTCAGGCGCATTGGGATAAAATTCACCCCTTACCTGCACACACAGACATCTGAGTGTATCAACAGCATGTTATTAAGTAATCATAAAATATAATAAATCCATCCTGAATCCCTCTGAGCAAAATTTCAATTTAAGTTGGAATTTTTCTCCCACCACTGGTTAATGCTATATCTGTGGACTTAGGACCACTTACTATATTAAAACTACCAAATACTTTATTGTATGGAAATAAAGAATTCCTCTTTGTAATGTCTATAATATTCTGCAGAAGACACAAAGCAGTGCTTCTATGTGATGGCTTATCATGTTTTGGTAGTAAATATATTTAGTTTTCACTTATAAAAGTTTTGCTTTCATAGGAATCCAGCATAAATCCAAAGAGGTTTCTTCTGATGACCTCATGGCACAATAGGGTGTCTGACTCCAGAGAGGTTTCTTCAGGAATCAATCCAAAAATAATCCATTCATAATTACCTATTTTTCAGCAATATATATCTTGTCTTACTAGCAGTTCTTTGTTCTGGGTCACTTTTTCCTGAGGAAACCTAAAAGTATGAATCAACTGTTTTTCATTAATGTTGAGGTGTTAAGTCTAAAATCTGGAAGGCCTGGATTTATTCAAAGATACATTCTGCCCATCAAATTCCAGCTTTCTTTTCCCATCTTCCTAGTCATTTCCCATCTCATAAATTATCTAACTTCTTGATTAAACTTTTTATACACTTTTGAGACAAAATCTCTTGCTGTAGCTGCCCGAGGGAACAGAAGTCAGTCTCCATATTATAGCTTGAATAAAATAATGTTTTTTCCAGACCATATGAACAATCTCATATTAATTTCCATGTCTGACTCAACATTACCAATTTCCACAAAATCTTGCTGCCTCTCTCACTCATAACTGGACCAAATGCCAAATTAGGTCAACCTTGTTTCTCCAGGCTTGTGACAGATATTGCAGGTCTCCTATTCAGAATTTCCTTCCCAGATTTCTAAATCTAAAACCCAAATCCAGTCATCCCAGATTTCTCTTCATATGCCTCACTAGTAAATCTATATAAGCTGAACAAGCAGTCACTGCAAGGCTTTATTTTAGTTAATGCTGATATTACCAAATATCTTCATAGGTTTTCTTGTTTGATTGCTTATTTTTTTTCATGTTTTACTTTGCTGGCTATATTGTATATGTACCACTTAAAATACATTTCAGAAGTGGGTGATTAAACAATAAATCAAGACATAAAGATAAAATTTGTTAAAGACAGCAAACATATTAACAGCAGAATCTGGACTAGAATACATTCTGTTCTCAATTGGATTATCTTTCCATTGAACCATATTATTTCTTAAACCTTCAATAAGGATCCCTTTTATATTTTAAAATATTATTTTTAAATATTAATTCCATAAAAGAAACACAATTATTATTGTGCAAAAACAATATTAATTATTATGAAATAAGTATTATATTATTCTTTTTTAAAGTTATGTGATAACAGTAATAATTATTATTATTTTAGAGACCAAGTCTCACTATGTTGCTCTGATTTGAGTACAGTGGCTATTCACAAGCACAATTCCACTAGTGATCAGCACAGGAGTTTTGATGTGCTCTATTCTCAACCTGGGCTGGTTCAGCTCTTCTTCAGCAAACTGGTGGTCCATCACTCTCAGGAGATCAACATATTGATGCCAAACTTAGGATAGACACCCTATCAGCCTAGCGCTCTACAGCCCAGAACTCTTGGTCTCAAGCGGTACTCCCACCTCAACCTCCAGAGTAGCTGGGACTACAGACAGGTGCCATGGTGGTCAGCTGTAATAATAATTATTATTCTCTTAACATGTCTGGAAAGGCAGAATTCTAATGTACCTGGGTGTGCATTCTGTGTAGAACCCCCTCCCCTTGAGGGTAGGCAGGACCTGTGAATATGATAGATGGTCTTTCCTGTGATTAGGTCACCTTATATGACTAAGGTGAGGGAATATTTTAGATGTAATTAACATCGCAAATCAGTTCATTTTGTGTTAATCAAAATGAGGATTACTCTATGTGGGCCTAACTTAATCTATTGAAAGTCTTTAGAACATGAACTAGACTCTTTTTGAAGAAAGAGATTCTCCTGCTGGCTTTGAAGTAAGTCGTGAGACTCTAGGATCAAAGAGCAGCTTCCAGTCAGCAAGGAAGTAGAGACTTCAGTCATACAAGTACAAGGAACTGAATCCTGCCAACAACATGAATGAGCTTGGAAGATGACTCTGAGCTTCAGCCCTGCCTATAATCACCTTGATTGCAACCTTGTGATACCTTAAGCAGGGAACTCAGACCACCTGTGCCTGGACTAGGGCCCCCCCCCCCCCCATTGTAACTGTGAAATAAGTAATGTATGTATGTATGTATGTATGTATGTATGTATGTATGTATGTATGTATTTGTTTATTTATTTGAGATGGAGTCTCGCTCTGTCGCCCAGGCTAGAGTGCAGTGGCCCGATCTCAGCTCACTGCAAGCTCCGCCTCCTGGGTTCACGCCATTCCACTGCCTCAGCCTCCCGAGTAGCTGGGGCTACAGGAGCCCGCCACGACGCTCGGCTAGTTTTTTTGTGTTTTTAGTAGAGACGGGATTTCACCATATTAGCTAGGATGGTCTCGATCTCCTGACCTCGTGATCTGCCTGCCTCCGCCTCCCAAAGTGCTGGGATTACAGGTGTGAGCCACTGCACTCGGCCTAAGTAATGTATTTATTTTAAGTCACTTGATCTGTGATGATTTGTTATACAACAATACAAATCTAATACAGTATTCCTTTGAAAATATTCTATGCATATTTCACCAGGCCTTATTATAGATTCTTTGGAGAAATAGAGGAAAATATCACCCTTAATTTTTTTATCTTTTAGAAGTTGCTCTAATTGTCCATCATTTCAAAATATCAACATTGCTCTCTGTCTCAAATTTACTTTATTATAAACTATTACTCTCACAGTTTGTTGTTAATTCATCTCAAATAGTGCTTTTAACCAATCTAGTTATTATTTGTTGTCTGTTACTCTCAAGAACTGTGAAGGTATGGAGTTTTACCTCACATATAAGCTAAGGAGCTAGCCTTCCAAGGTTTTATAAATTCTGGCAGAGAACAGAGCCTCTTGCTTAAGAAATAATGGATTTTATTATTCATGACATGGCAAGAAGTATGAGTTTTATGTTCACCTCAGTTACCTTTGATAGTCAAAGTTCCAAAGCAGATGCAGAACGTTCTATGTGGATGGTGGGCACACAGTAGATGTGTGCCCTAGCTGAAGAATTATCTGATATTAGATTAAGCTGTTAGAAAACTTGTTCAGCTTCTCCTCTGGAGGCAGACATTATTTTTATTATTTTTGAAGACCATAAATCTGCCTTCTGCTCCTAAGGGAGATGCTATTTCTGTCTTCCAAAGCTGTTTGCTCTACAAACATTCATAAAAAAATAGTCCTGAGCAAAAGCTGGAATAACTCTGTTCAAAAGAGGTACAGAAATGTGATAGAACATGGAGAATTATTTCTTATCAGCTGCTAAGTTCTGTATTTGAAATTTTAATTTTTTTATTTTACAGTGAAATTAAAATCTTTAGTTCATTTAGGGGAGCAATTGTATCTTTTGCATAGATTCTTCTGCTTCTTTGAAATGCAACCCAATAATAGTAAAGCAATAAATTCATAACCTAATGTGACTATTTATATTTTAGGGGAGAATCCTTCTCTTCTTTCAGTATTCCCACCTTGGCTCAAAAAGAATAGGGTACTCTTTCCTTCTCTATTGCTTCCCTCTCTGCTATCCACTTACTCTATCTGAAGAATGTCTGAATTAGTGGACACAGAATCTACTCTGCAGGGTTGGTCAGACCCAGAAGCTACATATACGTAACAATCTCTAGATTCATGGCAGGGAGCAGGAAGTTTGTAGATTGAAACAAGTTTCTAAACTAGAGGTTACTAGAAAAACCAGATTGTGGTAGTTATTTGGCATTCACTAGGACATCAATAGAGCAGATGCTTTGGTGTCCTCTTCCTGCACATGCCAGTCCAGCAGCACGTAGGGCACATGTTTATGCTTATCCTCAGAAAGCTTAGTGAACCACCTCAGCTTCTTCCTAGGGAGCTCAGTGTCATCTCAGTGAGTGGCTTGTTTTGACATCCAGTGAGTCTCACAGGTACCCCAGTGTTTTCCCAATGAGTTGTGCAGGCACCTCAGAGTGTAGCGCCCTGCTTACCATCCCTAGCTCATAACATAATAATAAACTCTTGGTGTGCAGTGGCATGATCTTGGCTCACTGCAACCTCCACCTCCCGAGGTCAAGCTATTCTCCTATCTCAGCCTCCTAAGTAGCTGGGATTATAGGCACGCGCCACCATGCCCGGCTAATTTTTGTATTTTTAGTAGAGATGGTGTTTCACCATGCTGGCCAGGGTGGCCTCAAACTACTGACCTCATGATCCGCCTGGCCTGGCCTCTCAAAGTGCTGGGATTACAAGTGTGAGCTACCACGCCTGGCCACAATAGTAAACTTTTAATATTCAATATACCATGAACACGGTAACCTTCACCGATATTATTTCCATGTTTGAGGTCGGGGGTGGTTCTTTACATTTTTTTTTCCTCTGGGTGTTCTATCTCAATCATACAAGTAGTACCTGTTCACTGTTTTCTACCAGTGAATGGGAGAGTTTAACAGGAAAAGGGGTTTGTAAGCACACATTAATAAGTTATTGGAAGAAGTTTCTTTTCCCGTATGATTCTGTCTCCATAGAGACACTCAGCCCTGAAAAGTAAATAGAAGCTTACTCTCAGATGGCTCAACCTTAACAGTTTTCTTTCAGTAAATGAAAAAGTTTAACACAAAAAAAGGAGTTTATAAGCACACATTCAGAAGAAGTGACTGGAAGAAATTTCTTTTGTTATGTGTGTCTATAGGCCTATAGAGAAATCCGGCCCTGAAAGGTAAATAGAAGCTTGCTTTCAGAACAACTTATCATTAACAATTTTCTTTCAATAAATTGAAGGGTTTAAGATTTTGCAAGTACAATGTCTATTTTACTCAACTTATTTTTATTCTTCAGAATTTTCTTTACCCATTAGTAGTTAATTTCTATTATTAGTTAATGTTTCTTTATATTAAACTTCCTTTGTACAAATTACTGTTCTTTCTTTCTCATCACTGATACAAAGTTCTATTCTTGATAAAGGGAGAGAATGGATTTCAGGCCTATTGCTAACCATTTTTAACTTGATAAATAAATAATAACCCAAAACTTCAGGGACTAAACCAGAGATCTTTGCATTGTTGCTTATATATACCCTGAAATATTTTTTTAAATAAGTATTTCCAGCATAGTTTCAATTTTCAAATGTTTTTAATGAAAAATTTAGTTACCAACTTGATATAACCATTACGTATTATAAAATTTTATGAACAAAATCTGCCTTAACTTACAGAAATATTATGCTTGGCTTTGCTCTCCTTGAAAATATATTTTTGTTCCAACTTCTTCATACACACTCTAATATATTTTAGGGTATTACTGTATTTAATTGCTCATCATTTCACAGATATCTATAACAAAGTAATTGTCTGGGTTTAATTATAAGTTTTATTACCTACAACCGTAAGTTTCTTGATGTTAACATTTTCTTCTAAATTGGGTATTCATTATATTTTACAAGTATATAATTGATTGAACAACTAAATATTACCAGTTTTAACAAGTTATTTTTAAACATACATGGCAAAATCTTACCATAAATATAAATCTTAATAAAATGAATCATAATCAAGCTTTTCCTCAGGTATCAGAGTGATATGAACTGTTAAAAACTGATTTATGCAATAGCTTTTATATTACATCTTAAGGAGAGAAACTATTTAATTGTTTATAGAAATAGCAAGAAATCTAGTTCTTCCAAGATTTTTGATATACATTAGTAGAATTCCTGAGAAGGCACTGGTTTCAGAAACAAACAGGCATTAGATATAAAAAATAACAATAATAAAAAAACATTAAGTACTTATATGGCATTTGTCTACACTAAATGCCTTACACACATACATCATCTGATTTAATTTTCACAAGACTCTTAATAAGTTGTTATTCTTATGATGCTACAGAGGAAGAAATAAAAACTGATGGAATAAATAAATTGATCTGAAAGAGAAAAAGAGTTGGGATTCAACACAATTTACTCAGAATCAGAAGCTCATGTTCTTGACCACTTAACCATCTTGCCTCACATAGGGCATTGCATTACCTACACCTGTAAAGAGAAAAATTTATAGCTGAGTTTGACCTGGAGTAAGGTAAGACTAAACAAGCAATCTTAAGAAACAGTGAATTACATCTGAAAAACATAGAGGAGTTATAATTACAACATATGTTACTATATGGTCTTAAGAAAAAATGAGCCGTATCTTCAGCAATATCCATTTCATTTCATAAATAATTATCACTTTTGATGTCTTTCAATATTCTACATATTTTGCTTAATTACTTTTTTCTGTCATTCCCATTAGAATGTAAGCTTCATGAAAGCATGCATTTTTTTATTCTTATCACCCAGAGGAGTGCTCGATGAATATGTGTGCAGTGAGTAAAAGACAAACGTTTTGTCTAAATTAGCTTATGGTTTTCTTTAATTTCCAGAATCAATGTTTATTTATTGATTTTTAAATGATTTTCACAATGTCTTGTAATTTATCCCTTCTTCTCAAGGTAATAACTCTTCAATGAGAAAATAATGACTAATAGTGGATTTATTTTCCATCCTTAATTACTTTCTCCTAAAGATATAAATAGCTTTATCACAGATAAAGTTTTAATGGTATTACTTCAATTACATTCATAAAATAGTTTGGGAAGGTGAGCTTTTATTGATTTTCTATAAATCATGGTTAATTAGGGTTATAGAATTATATGGTTAATTATTTCAGCCATTCATAAGATCAGACACAGAGTAGCTCTAAAGCTTTCTACATTTTTTAAAAGCCCTGTTTTTTAAATATACACCTTTGAATTCTCATGATTTCGTATTAGGTAGTTTAACTTAATTATCCATGAAGACAGTGATTTTAATAATTAAAAGCTTTGAATTTTTTTCTCTCAACCATAGGCAATTTAATGTCACCATATTAAAAAATTCCCCCTAAAATAAACAAAATTCAAATGTTAAAAGAAAACTTTCTGCTGTTTTTCTTTTTATTTATTTATTTATTTATTTATTTTTGGTTCTTATCTGGAATGGCATCTAGCTTCAGCAAACTCAGAACAAAAGTCAGAAGCTACTAATCAATGAGGCTTTCTGCTGGTATTAATAAAGACATATAAAGAATATTTTTGGCAGGGCGTGGTGGCTCGCCCCTGTAGTCCCAGCAGTTTGGGAGGCCGTGGCGGGAGGATTACCTGAGGTCAGGAGACCAGGCTAGCCAACATGGCGAAACCTAGTCTCTACTAAAAAATACAAAAATTAGCCAGGCGTGGTGGTGGGCACCTGTAATCCCAGCTGCATGTCAGGCTGAGGAGGAGAATTGCTTGAACTCAGGAGGTGAAGGTTACAGTGAGCTGAGATCACACCAGTCTGGTTGACAGAGACTGCATCTCAAAAAATCAAAAACAAAAACAAAACAACAACAACAAAAAAGAATATTTTTGTATAATTTGTGTATTCAGTGTCTCTGTAGAAGAAAACCAAACAAAACCAGACAACAACAAGGAAATGAAACAAAATGAGACTAAACAAATTATAATTTAAGAGTCATTAAAATTTAGTTTCAAGACAGCTTCTATTTTTATTCCTGGTTTATATAATGAGTACTATGCCAAATTCACTTAAATCATGATATTAATTTGTGAAGTTGGCCAAGTTCAACCAGAAAATGTTACAATTCCTCAAAGCATATAAAAAATTATAACAAATTGTCATATATTTATTATGTCCATTACTGTCTACATCTAAAATAAATTAACTTCTATGTTTTACAAAGTAATTATCTAGACAAAAAATATGCAGTGGTGATTATTTCTAATGTTGTCGAGTAACATAAGAAGCACTAGAATCCATAACATGAAAGTACTAATGAAGCATCTATTAATACTCATGTAGTCATTTGAGGAGAGAGCTTATAATAGAAGACTCACAGAACTTTTTCTCCTAGCTTAATACCAGTACAAAAAATAATAATAGTAGTCTTTTTTTTAAAGCACATAAAATACAATTGAAGTGAAGTTTGGAGTATTTTGAACTTTGTCTTTCTTCTCACAAGTCAAGTGTTCACTTTTGTTGAAGAATAATCATTTGAGGGAAATTCATTTTATTCTCTTAGTTCAGTGAGTTGTAAATTCTGCTCTTTCTTGATTTCATGCAATAGGGAAGTAAAAAGAATGACTTGCATCACAAATTTTACTGAGCATAAGAAAAAGCTAAGATTTGAACCAATTCAGAGATCACATCTACCTATATTCCACTGGGTTAAGAAAGAAATGAAATGTGGATTTATGGTCTTTTAAATCACTAATATGAACCATTAGCAGAACTAACTTTAAATCTATAACCAGGATTGTGTTAAATGGGAGATATATTTTTGTCCAAGGTTAACACATAACAAAATCTAGTTCCCTCAAAATGCATGATTTTATATCAAAATTTATTTAAGTAGAGCCAGCCAAATGAAGGCTAGCAACAAGAAAAAGAAATAAAGCAAGGAACAAAAAAATCATCTAATCTAGCTATCTAATCCATTTTTTTTAATAGAAGAGTCAGCTAAGGTCCAGGAAATTAAAGGACTTGTCAAATAGTTTATACCAATCTGTATTCAATTCAACCTAGGACTCTGATTTTTTTCTTTCTTTTTTTTTTTTTTTTTTTTAGACGGAGTCTCGCTTGTTGCCCAGGCTGGAGTCCAGTGGTATAATCTAGGCTCACTGAAAACTCCCCCACTACCCCAGGTTCAAGTGATTCTCCTGCCTCAGCCTCCCGAGTAGCTGGGACTACAAGGACGTGCCACCACTCCTGGCTAATTTTTTGTATTTTTAGTAAAGATGGGGTTTCACCATGTTAGCCAGGATGGTCTTCATCTCCTGACCTCATTATCCACCTGCCTCAGCCTTCCAAAGTGCTGGGATTACAGGCGTGAGCCACCACGCCTGGCCTGAAATTTCAATAAGAGCTTCAATCATTTAAATAATTCTAGTACATGAATTAAAAAATATTAAACTAAACATCTGAGAAATAAGAATTTAAATTTGTGTCTATCTTTGCTCAGGGGTAGGCTGAAGCCACCTTTTTCTGCCTTAAAGGAGCTGATTTTAAACTTTTCAGAATTTGCAAGACAATTTCTAAAAATAATCATTAAAAATTAAATTACACAAGTTTACAATTAAATAAGTTACATAAAAAGATAAATACTTAAAACTCATTACTTTTTAATCATGTTGCTACATTTTGCTATTTTTTATGGTCTTAACACTATTAGATCTTTTATATCTTGATAGTGAAAATGCTAAATGATATATAATGGCACACATCTTCCATCTCAGTATTCAATGCCATCATATTGGTAGCCAAAACCTGGCCACGATGGAAGTATATTTCCATAGAAATAAACAAACACTGTAAATCAGGGTTTGATTTATTGTTTTACTAATTGCCTAGACAAAGTAAGATTTGTTTTACTAATCACCTAGACAAAGTAAGATTTGAAAAATATGATATTTCAGTTCAAACTTAAAAATGTGTCATGTTTATTGCTGCTTCATTATGAATTTTTCAGAATATGAGGATATATTCTTCCATATCAGATTCAGACAAGAAATTGCTGAAATCATTAAAAAAGAGGTAGAGTTCTGACAGGCATCCTCATCATCTCACTTTTATCTTATTATTCATGTAAAAGAAAATATCAACCAATATGACTGTTGGAAGTACACTCACTTGTCAATTATAACTACAGTTAGGCTATAATTAAAAGAGTTCAGTAAAAATCAAATAAATCATTCTGTGATTTACAATCATTCTATTGTATATTTTATTGTTTGTAAATTGCATGCCACACACACTTTACACCAGCAAAATTTACACTGAACTTATGTAGATATGGTTATGCATACATTTCTTCCATTTATCTATATCTATGTCATTTACATCTATATTTAGCTTCCTGTATCTTTAAAATGGGAATCAGGTAACAAATCTTTATAATCCTAAATGACCTTTAAATCCCCCCCCAAATTACTTTAACTTTAAAAGCATGTTGCTATTGTTTTCATAATGTTATACAGTGACATTTTTCTCAAAAAAAGCAAAAATTGCCACAATGTATTTCATTTCCTTTAGTAAAAACCAAGAAAATAAAAAAGGTTTCTATCTATTCCTCTCTGTCCTCTAGATTACATCCACTTCATTAATGCAAGTAATATTTACATTACTTCCTCTGTCATCTTTCTTTCACTTCTCTTTCCATCACTTCAGAATTTTTCTTCATGATAACCAAAATTTTCTGTCAAAACCATAAATATGATCCTGTAAATACATCCCCATCTCCTCTTTACAATAATGTTTCTTATTAAAAGAAAACTAAATAAAGCTAACAAAAACACTTCTAACAATTTTCCATGACAGATTAATCCTGAGATTCGCAAAATTTTCTATTAAGAGCCAGATAATAAATATTGCAGGCTTTATAGGCCATACAGTTTAATATCACAACTACTCAAGCCTGCTGCTGTAGCATGAAAGCAGCCATAGACAATATATAAATCAATGAGTGTAATTTGTTAAAATACAATTTCATTTACAAAAACAAGCAATGGAAAAGATTTGCTGTAGGGCCATGGATTGCTGACTCCAGTACTAGATCATTGTAACCTGGTTCAATAATAGTTAACCATCTTCATCACCCAACAATTCTTTCCAAGTACACTAAGTACAAGAAATAATTATGTCCATTATGTCCAAATCTGTCATTCACTTTTTCATTTCATTGTTCTATGCCGTATACTTTGCTTTAGTCATTCCTATTACTTAATACATTTGTTCATTGCTTTTTTTCTGCACCTGCAGCCATTCTCCTCAAGGATAAGAGATGGAAAAATGTGTAAAGTGTTTTATATGTTTCTGTCTTGAAATCTTGGTTGTTGAATAATTACTCCAGAAAAATAATTAAGAAGGGGGATTTAAAAGTGAGTTGAGGGAAAATAACAACATCTGTTTGGAATATATTAGTTCTTTTTAGAAATCTTTGAGTCAGGTTTAGGTGTTTAGTAAGAAGCTACCTGATCCTAAGATCAAGAGAACTATCTTAAATACACTTGAGTATTATCATGATGTAAATGTTAAGAAGCCCATGGGAAGCTTCAATATATAAAGAACTCAGAAGTCATCCCTTTCATTCTTTAAACAAGACAAATATAGACAAACTCAAAATTAATGACTATTTTTAAAACCGTCAGAGAACTGAGGTCACAAGTCTAACCACTATCCCAAAATCTGAAGAGACAGGTTGCTATGGGTTGAGTTGAACAAAAATATATGTTGAAATTCTCACCCTAAGTATCTGATAATGTTACTTTATTTGGAAATAAACTGTTTATATAGTTAAGCTAAAATAAGGTCATTAGAATGAGTCCTAATCCAATGTGACTAGTGTCCTAATGTAAAAGGGGATTTGGATATAGGGACAGACATGCACAAAAGAAAAATCATGTAAAGACCCCAGGAGAGTGCCATCTACAAGCCAAGGAACAGCTAGGCTACCAGAAACTAAGAGAGAGGCACAAAACAGATTCACCCTCACTGCCCCTCATAAGGAAGCAACCTAACCACGGGACTGGACATGATCACTCAAGAAAATTATATAGAATGATAAATGAGAAGCTGAAGGACAGGACTATATTTTTTAAAACCTAAACAATGAATAACTGGTTAAAAGTCATGACTGATAAAATACGTAATACTTAAAGAAAACCCACTCTTTTTCCAAAAAAGCAAGTTAATTTTGAAATTTTCAGATGATTTTAAACAATCCGAAGTGTTTCACCAAGATTCTAAGTTTTAATGTCTTTTTTTTTTTTTTTTTGAGACAGAGTGTCACTCTGTCACCCATGCTGGGGTGTAGCGGTGCGATCTCAACTCACTGCAACCTCTGCCTCCTGGGTTCAAGCAATTCTCCTGCCTCAGCCTCCCGAGTAGCTGGGATTATAGGTGTGTGCCACTATGCCTGGCAAAGTTTTGTATTTTTAGTAGAGATGGGGTTTCACCATGTTGGCCAGGCTGATCACTTACAGAGAAGAGGTGGTTATTAGTCAGTAAGAAGTAGGATCTTGAAATCCTTTTACATTGTACCAAATTGGTCTCAGGTGTCTCACTGAAACTAATCTTTGCACTATGTTCTAAACTCATACTACCAGATTGGTCAGAGAGGATAAACCCATTTTAAGTGTGACAGTTTATAGAATTTATTTGCAGTAAGTTTGAGCTTTTGGAATGTGAGGTATAGATGATCACATATGTCACTGCTTAGAGAGGTACCATGTACTCATATCCTAGAATGCTGAAACTGTTTAAGGGGGATTACCAAATGGTATCTAACTGAAGGACATCATATACAGATTTAAATTCGTTAATCTTTGGAAAAAGAAGAATTTCAATGCAAGATATAAAAAACAGGAAAATGTAAATATTTTGAAAATTAAGTTAAATTTAACATAGCTGATAACAGGGATTTGAAGAAAAATAAATAAATAAAAAACAAATGCTTCCAAAATGTGTAACAAAAGAGAGAAAAGTATCAAATTATCACATAGCAGGAGCTCACTAATTTTTTCCTGATTGATTTGAACATATAAAAAAGTTACTTCCTTGATATATAATACTGATAGAAATGAAATAAAATAATAAATAATTTAAACCAGGTATTTTTCTATTAAATATAATGATTTATGAACTAATGGTGATTATGAGCCTAAAGGAATTAGCCTGAGAAACACTAACATTTGTGTACCAGAACAAATACAATGGGTCTTAAAAGAAGCATTCTGGCAAATACCAGATTAAAAATGTACCATTTTTATGCTCAGTGGAATAAGACTTTCAGTCACAGAAACATGCTGAAGATTTGCAAGGTGTATGAATGGTTCCACAGGTGAATCATAGGTTTGTATTGTGATACATTTCAATCAACACTAGGTAAAAAAAAATAAGAAAAGAAGCTTAAAAGTTACTAGACACTTGGCAAATACTTTCACAAATACTTTAAGAGTTTTAAGTAAAAGAAGCCAGCACTGCTCCATGACACTTCTGGCTTTTAGAAAGCTTTGTCGGCTGGGCATACTTTTCTAGGAGAAAACAAAAGGAGCAGGAATTATGTACTTTTGGCCACACTAATGGAATCCAAGCAAAAAGTAAAAGTTAGCTGTAAGCAATTGTGAATATATAAGTAATGATAAATAATGTTGAATTATTATACATCAGAGCTATAACTGGTAAGAGGAAGCTTCAACACAACATCACAGTAAGTGTCATGTTCATATGTTCAGAAGTTATAATTTTTAGAAGTTGATTTAACATCACATCTGTTTTATGTAATTTTCAAGCCTTAAAACGACTTCAAAAATAAGTGCAAATATCAAGGTTATGGTTGAATTGGGAGTATGTTACAGTTATACTGATTAATGCTAACACCAGCCTACCAAAAATTTAGACACACACTCAGGTTTTTAATGAAAAAGGTAATTTCTAAACTTGTTGTGTTTATAAACTTCCTGGAACAATGTCAACTGAGGACCCCAACTTAGTTCTTCAAGCTTAGTTCATAAAGTGCTAATTATGAGTTTTTTTTAATTTCAATAAAGGTGGAAAATATTGGCAGTTGCCAGGTCTTACAATTTTTTCTATTTTTATGCAACATCACATATTGCAGAGTATTAGGTTAAAACTTACTTTTAATTTTTAAATTGTTGTGCTCTTGTTGTAAATTTGAAGGCATGACATTTGGGGATAACATTTAAATAAAAACATTACTGTGGGCTTGGTGGGAATGCCTGCTGGGGCTTCTAGCACTGTGGATCTGCATCTGCCTGAACTTTTCAGGCCTGTGCAGCTCCATATTCCACCAGGGTCTGCCCAGTGAACAGATCAGGTGAGTCTGTGGCTCCACTCATGCCTGCTGCTCCTAGCTGGGCAGTACACGTTGGCTGGGACTTCCAACGCAGCAGACCCTCCTCTGCCTGAACTCAGCAGTTGGGCACAGCTCCATGTTCCTCCGGGAAGCACACAGATGGTGGATCAGGTGACTCCACCCACACCCACTTCTCCTGGATGGGCAGGACTTGCTGGCTTGGGTGATGCCTAAGGGTAGGGGTCCCATCTTCCGAACACTGAGAGGGGTGAGACACCCACGTTTGTGAGCCACAGAGGGACTGAAGTATGCTTCCCACTTCAGGGCCAGTCTGGGAATGATACGGTCTGTCTGCTAACCACAGCCCCTTCCCTAGGGAGCCCTACAGCCCAGCACATCTAACAGAGAAAATATGAGTGGGGTGCCAGGGATTGGAAGAGGCTCCTCCAATGCCCAGGAACAGACTTGATAAGGGGGTCATCTGTCTCCTCTTGCACCACAGACCACTACTGCCAATGCACCAAAATACAAAAGAGCCATGCGTCTAAGTAAGAGCCTATTTGGTGGCCAACACTCTTAAGCACCACCTGCTGGATCCAGGATAGTCTGTCCATCTCAAAGTCCTTAACCTTAATCATATCTGCACAATCTCTTGCTGTGTAAGGTAACATATTCATAGGTTTCAAGGATTAGGATGCTGACATCTTCAGGGAGGAACATTATTCTGCCTGCCATAAATATGTTGAAAACACTGCTATTTTGAAAAAGTTATTGCATATGTTAAATGGCAGTATCTGGAAGAAAATAAAGTCTTGGGTAGGTCTACAGACACTAATAGTTTGTGTGTGTCATGTGTGTGTGCGTGTGTGCACGCGCGCACGCGCCTTGGAGGAGGACACAGAATTTGACAGAGATTTTTACCTAACATATTAATTAAATAAAAAATTAATTAAATTCCTATGATTTTTTAATCTCACACTGTCACTGCTACCAATTTGAGGTTACAATTAGAGAACAAATATATCATCTAAATTAATCTAATTTTTAACTCCCAAATTCTTTTCATTTTTACTGCAACCCATTCATTTAATACAATTTCTTGTCAACAACATTAATGACCATAAATATGAAAATTTTGTTTGGTCCTATAAACGAAGCAAAAGAAATATCAATAACCTATGATATCATGCTTGAAAGGATTTTTCCCTTCCTAATTGAAAACAAACAGAACCTAAGCTAAGTTAAATGAATGTGTAATCTTTCATTGCAAAACAAAGGTTATTAATTGGTGCAAGTATGTACATAGTTATAAACAGGAGAAACAAACAATTGATTAACTTTGGAAAAGTCTAAGCTTAAAAATGTAAAATATCAATAAGAATTAAAGAACCACATTTTAAATAGTTCAGAATATTTTTTAATGAATTTCTCAGCATTTGCTTATGACTGTGGGCTTAGTAAAGAAGGAATATATCTGCTTTTGAAGGGCTCTTTATTTGACATTTTCTAAAGGTTTTTTTAAGAACATAAAGTCTGTTCCTACTTAAATGAAACAAAGTAGTGAAGGAGTTTTAGCAAACCCCTGTCAAGGACAATATGTTCATGCTGTAATTCTTTTGAGAACCACCTTATTATTTGCTGTGACAAATTTCAGAGGCTATTAACTCTGGTTTTCACAAGTGTAACTTCATTTTCCTACAACTGAATACATTTATTTCTTAAATCCCAATTTTGCCACATGGTTAAAACTTAATCCCAACTTAAGTTATTCACTTGGATGTGTTACTTTTTCTTTTTCCAGTGAAGACTGTCCTATCTTTTTCGTTCTTTCTCCTCACAATTGCATACACAGTTTAGGAATTCGCAAGCATCAGGTAGATGTGAATAATACTTAGTTGTGTGGTCTGTGCTGTCATCCAACGCACCCTCTGCTATCACAGCTTGCGCTCCACCAGAGGGTTTAAGTGAGACGCTCTGAACTTGCGGTGGGTGCATTTCCTTAAACATTGCAGGCAGCAACCTGTCGGTAAACTGCTACCCTTCCTGCAACATGGTGGTATATTTCCACCTTCCAGGGTCTCAGCTGTAAAGGAGAACATACATTTCCTTTCTCCTCAGGTCCCTACATCATTCTGGAGATTTGTCAAATTCAAATAAGTATTTAGAGCTATAGGCATGGTCCAGAAATGTGGCCATGCCTGTCTGTCATCAATAATGACTAACCACTGACTAACCACTGACTGTCGTCAGTAATGGTTAAATTTAAAATTGAATAAGCTAATTAAACTAATACACTTCTAAAAACTGCAAAATTTAAAGTAGGTAGATTTGGTTCATATAAAAGTATAACACTTAAATGGGTTTGTTGAGTCAAATTTAATATATCATTTAATATATTTATTTACATACAATATAACTTATTGCTAAAAGTATCTGTGGCAGGAACATTGTTCAGAAATCTGTGACACAGGGACATTACATTGTTATAATGCAGGACTCGAACTCCTGTGATAAGTCTGGTTCGAACTGTCCTGCCTACAAACAGAATCTGATGAATCTCTCTTTGATTTCACCTTCTGTCTTTCTGACTTCCATGTCTCAGTGTCTAATATAGTGCCTAAAATACATTAGGCACCATCAAATATTATATGAATAAATGATTTCATAAAGTATAAATCCCCCAACAAATAAATGAATAAGTGAAAGAAACTAATTTATACTGTATTGCACATGTAGTGAAAAATTTTTTTTAAATGTAGAAAAAAATAAAGGTGAAGAAGGAAAGTTTTCAAATGAAGAGCTAAATATAATTATTTATTTGTTTTTTGAATTATGAAGAGAAGGATGGAGATTAACAGTCTCCTTTTTGGAGTAGGTACAATTTAAGTTGAAGAAACTCAAATAAATAAGAAAATATATGGGTAATAACATATGGGCAAAACCAAGTTAACCAAGTTGAAGAAACTTAAATAAAATTTTGTTGAACTTTGAAGAGAAAGGTGAAGAATAATAGACTCCTTTTTGGAGTAGGTACAATTTAAGTTGGATTGTCAAAGAAATACGAAATAAGATTGATAATCTATAGTCAAAACCAAATGTTTCAACATGTTGCAAACAGCAGGGGTTTACAACTCAGGCAAGTTACAAAGTTGGTTTGAGATAAGCTTTCTGTTATAGATGCTTTTGTTTCGTTAGTCTCCTTTGCTGAGCAGTCTGCCCAGGTCTAAGAAGGAAGTGAGATTTTTGTCAAGTCAGTTTTGCATTGATCTGACTCTAGCTGGAGTACTGAGTTCAGTTCTGGGCATTTCATTTGGGCAAACTGAAGCCCATGCAGAAGAGAATGAGAAAGAAGAAGAAAGGTTGGCAAACAATGAAAGATTAGAAAGTTTCAGGAGGTTGAAAAGAAGCTTAATGGGGATTTGATAGCTGTTTTCAAATATTTGAAAGGTCATCATGCAGAAGGATTACTGGAGTTGTTCTATGCAGTGCCACAGGACACATAGTTGGTTAGTTCAGGAAAGCAGATTCTAGCTAAACATAAGATGAGGCTTTTCTACAACTAAAGCTGATTTAAATGGAGGAAATTGTGCCACAAAATATTAAATGGGCTAGGCGAAGGCTCAAATTATCTATCAAATATTAAAGAGGAAATCTCTGCATTGAGTAAAAACTAGAGTAGATGAGCTCAGGTCACTTTGAGTTCTAAGATCCTACTTAGTCATTCTATAAAACTTCCCATAAGAGGATTATGATGAGCGTGTGTTGACATTCAGTTCTTTCAGTAAAATTGGCTCCAAGTATCCTCTACTTAATGGAAATAGAGAATGAATAAAAAAGCCAAAATGAAAGTCTCTTTACATAACTCTAGCCACCCTTGCTAAACACAATTTTTTTTATAATAAGAATCTTCAGATTCATAGTTCAAGGGAAACAAGTACACACAATAATCAGTATAAAAGAGGTAAAAATTCCTTAAAAGCCCATACTACATTTAATGAAAATATAGGCTTCTTTGGGGAGTGTATGTCCACGGTCAGGAGTGCATCCATTGTCACTGCTGCTAAAGTTCTCTGTAAAGAAATGACTCCTGATTGAGGGCATTTTCTGTCAATCCATCAGTAAAGCTCCATCTTTTCAAATTCACCCTCATCTGACAACTACCATCCTCTGCCTTGAATTGACAAATAAATGAAATATAAATAATATTAACTTTTTAAAATTAGTGTGAATTTATTCTAAGCATGTGAAACAATTTGACAATGTACTAGTGATTCAAAATACTTGATATAACTTTTTCTGATTTATTTATGACCTGAATGGTTTTTTTTTTTACAAATAAATTAGGAGGTTTCTTAAAGGAGTTTCAGAGTGATGCATTTGGTCATTTAGTACAGTGTATATATATTTATTCCAGGCACTGTTATACATAATGAGGATATGATGAGAAAGAGCTAATTCCTTCCCTACCAAGTCTGAGAAGGTGCAGAAAACAAACAAACAATAAATAAGTAAACAATGCACATTTTGAGATAGGTTATTAAGAAAATAAATATTATAAACCTTACAGTGAAACAAAAGATGAAAGTGTAGGGTGGCAACTTAAAAAGACAAAATATCTGAGAAGATAAACACTCATTCTTTACTACTGCCCTGCTATCTGTTGACTTTTCCGTTTTCTCTATATTCTAGAGTTGACCATTCACAGAACATTTGCTTATATTCATCACCTAAAAATTGTGTAATTATATCAAACTATCACTACCAGTTTGGGTAAATGTCCAGGCCTCCACAAATAAACCCTAAGTATTTGTGCATGCTTATAAATATGATTCAACGGAGAGACAGAGTGATAGATTAGGATTTGAAGGGAGAGAACTAATCATCTTGGAAGATGAGAGAGGATGAGATCTGTTGCAAATGTTGAGTGCCTTTTCTAAGAAGAGAGATTCTTCTGTGTTTGTAGCAGAAAAGAAGTAGTAAAATAAATGAGTTGGCTATTTAGTGATGATGGGTTGATAAGAAATCACAGGTCTGATTTTTCTTTAGAATTTCACTACGGAATATGAAGTGAGAACATCAAGTGAGGGGAGGAGTGGGAACAAGGTGGTGGTTGTGAGGCTGGAAGAGACAGAACACTTATCCTGGAGAATAGAAAAGCAGGCTTGCTAGGGAAGCTCATTGGCCTACTTAGCAGGACTAAGGGGCTAATTTGGAGGTATAAAATGTGAAAGATACACCAATGTTTTTGATTATAGGATTTTCTCCAGCTGTGTCTATCTGCTCAATTCAAATATTTCAATCCAGCCCCAAGCACATTTAACAAAAGTTTTCATTGAATTTTGTTTACTTAGTTTTAGTTGAGCATGTGAAACTTTGAATCGAAGGAATATTTCTCACAAGCCTTTTCACCTAAAAGTTATATTTGAAAAAGATAATTGTTATTTTATAATCTTCCAAAACTTATCTTCCAACAAAATCTAGTTTCTAATTGGGCTGACTGACAAATTTTAACCTTTTATAATGACATGATTTCAGATCTTCAGAAAAGTTGCAAGAATAGTTCAGAAGTCAAACTTAGAAGAGCAAAATAATAAAGCAATAATACAATGGCACTGCATATAATAATTATAAAAACTAGACAGAGTAAAAAAAATAAATCATTTCAATTGGAAAGGGTATGAATTGCAAACATGTGGCTTATTTGCTAAGGGTACTATCCTGCCTTCACAGATACAGGCTTTCGGAATTGTCAATGGAAAATACAGTGATGGGGAAACCACATACCTGGGGGACTTCAGGTGCCAGAGATCAGAGCTCGAGACTGAGAATACAATTGGAAACTTAAAACACATATTCTAGTAGTGAGAAACCTGCAGAATAATTAAATCCAAATTATAAGCAAAAGCTTTCCAAGTCCTTAACTGTTAGCTAAACAATGCATGTGTGAAGACATAAGGAGGTTTAACAAAAAGAATTAGAAAAAAAGAAAAAGCAGTACAAGGCAAAGATAAATCTACTCTTGATACTTAGAGATGGGGGGCCAGATTCATCAATTTAATATTTTTCTGAACTGAGTGCATTATTTAACTATGCACAGCATGGGGATCTGAGCTGAAGCTGATAGGCTTGAAGTATCTTGGTACAGAGTTGAAAAATGGCATAGCCGCTGGAAATTAATGGGGAATCCCTAAAAGCAAGGAAACTAGAAAATGAATGACCCTAGCAACAAATAATGGCAAACTTAAGTGAAAAACAGCACCTATAATTTAATATAAATTATATAAGTATATATAAAAAATACATAGGATATAAAAACATATACCAAGTATATAAAAATATACTTACGATAAACATAACAAAATATGTACAATTTTCATATGTTAATTACTATAAATGATTGGTAATATTACAGAAACCTAAATATATGAGGATATACAATGGTCATTAACTAGAAGATAATATTGTTAAAATTTTCTAATTCTCCCCAAAGTAATATATACATTCAATAAAACCTAATCAAAATCCTACAAACTTCTATTTAGAAATTGAGATGTTGATTTTTTAAGTTCCATATGGAAAAGTGAAAGACCTAGAATAAACAAATTAACTTTAAGAAATAATATGTTTAGCGAATTTGCACTACCTGATTTTAAGGCTTACTATAAAGTTATAGCAATCAACACAGTCTGAAATTAAAATAAGAATAGATACATAGATAAACACTGCAAAATGGAGAATCCAGAAATAGACAAGCAAATATATATGTAGAAATTTATTTATTTATTTATTTATTTATTTATTTATTTATTTTAAGACGGAGTCTTGCTCTGTTGCCCAGGCTGGAGTGCAGTGGCACATCTCGGCTCACTGCAACCTCTGCCTCCTGGATTCAAGCAATTCTCCTGCCTCAGCCTCCTGAGTAGCTGGGATTATAGGCATGCACCACCATGCCCGGCTAATTTTTGTGTTTTCAGTAGAGACGGATTTCACCATGTTATCCAGGCTGGTCTCCAACTCCTGACCGCATGATCCACCCATCTCGGCCTCCCAAAGTGCTAGGATTATAGGCATGAGCCACCGCGCCTGGCCAAATTTATTTTTTATAACGGTGCAAAGGTAATTCAATAGAGAAAAGAGAATCCACTGGTGCTATAACAATTAAACAACCATATGCAAAAATTGAATCCCTTACTTCACATCATAGACAGAAATTAACCAGAAATGGAACATAACGTACATTTCTGAGCCACTTCTACAAAGCTACTAGAAGAAAACATAGGAGAAAATCCTTGTAACCTACAGTCAAGCATAAATTTCTTAGATAAGGTAAAAAGCACAAACATAAAAGAAAGAAATGAAATAAACTTTATCAAAACCTAAAGCCTGCTCTTCAAAAGACACTACTAAGAAAATAAAAAGACGAATTATAGACTTGGAAGCAATATTTGAATAACACTTGCATGATAAAGACTTTCATTCAGAAATTATAAACTACTCTTAAAACTCAACAATAAAAAACAAACATTCCAATTAATAAATGGCCAAAAGATTTGAACACTTTATCAAAGAAACTATATTGTTAGCAAATAAGACTATGAGAAGATTCTCAAAAAGCATTAATCTTTAGGAGAAAGCAAATTGAAATTGCAGTCAGTTCGCACTCCACGCCTACTAGAATGGTAACACACACACACGCACACACACAGACACACACACACACACAATTCTTGATGTTACCAAGCTCTAGAGAGGATTCAAAGCAAATAGAGTTCTCATATAATGGTAGTAAGAGTGCAAATTAGCACAGACACTGAAAAATGTTTTGGAAGTATCTAGTTAAATATAGACTTATGATTCTATGAAACCAAGAAAACCCACTTCTTGGTATTTACCCAAGGAATATTAAAATATATTTCCACACAAAGTGTGGCTTATGAAGATTTAGTCATATTTACCAACAGCTCTAAACAATTCAAAATGTTCAGCAACCAGGGAATGGATGGACTTACAGTGGTTTACCCATACACTGGAATGCAAGTCATAAATTTAAATAAATAAATAAATATATATATAGAAGTACTGAGGCTTGCAACACTATGAATAAATTTCAAAAGCTTTATGCTAAATGAAAGAAAACCGCTAAACAAATAGTGGATGATTCCATTTTATTATATATTAGAAAAGGCAAAGTATAGGAATAGAAATGAAATAAGTGCTTGAGGTGGGAAAAATGGCTTCCTGAAAGCCAGCAACAGACAGTATATCCTTGAATGATGGGCATTACAGTTTTATGTAACATAATCACATACAAAATAATCCTATATAGCTCATTACCTTTGACATATTCTGTGGGTTGGAAGCAAATTACAGGTCCCATTAACTCCAGAGGGGAGAGAATTACTCAAAGGCTTGAATACCAGGAAGCAAGAATCATGTGGACTACATTAGAATCTGTTGGTTGCAGTGAGCAGAAAAGCTACAAACAAGTGGGCAAATCTAAATTAGCAGGGACTAATTTAGGCAGATTAAGTACAAGATAAAGCTTAAACATTAGATAATAATAACATGAATGATAGAAAGGAGATGGTAGATGGTGAAACATTTTAAAATTTATTTTTCAGCAGTCAAATAGAAATGCTGACTTATATGAGAATAAGAAAAAAAAAGAAAATAGTATGCAAATGCAACTTTAAAATTATTAGAACAAAGAGAACAGAAGTATATAGTAATTAATGTCTGGCCCTTGAGAAGAATTAAATAAAATTAAAATCACATATAATTTTATTGTAAAAGATTAAAATTTCAGTGAAATATTAATCAAAGGCAGAATTTTGAGCACAAATTAGGGATAGCTAATGGATACCAAAAAAAATAGGAAGAATGAATAAGAACTACTATATGATAGCACAATAGGGTGACTATAGTCAACAATAACTTAATTGTGTATTTTAAAATAACTAAAGAATGTAATTAAATTGTAATTGTAACTCAAATTATACATGCTTGAGTGGATAGATACCCCATATTCTATGATATGCTTATTTCACATTACATGCTTCTATCAAAATACCTCATGTATTTCATAAATATATACACCTACTATGTACATCCCAAAATTTTAAAAAATAACAAAAATAAATAAATTTGAATTTAAAAAATAACAAATTAAAAAAATACCTGTAGTGACTTTTAAATATTACAGAATTTTAGACCTGGAAAAACTTTACTACTTATAGAGTCGATCTTTCTGTTTTCCAAAATGAATATTAAGAGTCCATAGTAGAAGTAAGATCTGAGGTCAATCTAACTTTCATAATACAATATTTCATTTATTCATCAAATCACTTAGACCAAATATATTAGTATTTTTTAGGTTGCTGTAATGAAATATCACAAACCAGGTGACTTACAAACAACAGAAACATATTGCTTACAGTTCTGGAGCTGGGAAGTTTAAAATCAAGGAAGATTTACTTTCTGGCTAGAATTCATTTCTGATTCATAAATGGCACTTTCTAGTTGCATCCTCCCATGGTGGAAGGAACAAGGTGGCTCTCTGGGTACTCTTTTATAAGGGTACTAATTCTACTGATGAAGGCAGAGCCCTCATGGGTTAGTCACCTCCGAAAGGACCCTATCTCCTAATACCATCACCTTAGAGGTTAGGATTTCAATATATAAATTGTGGGGGAGCAAACAGATCATAATACAATATGTTTGCCAACAAAGAACCGTGTTTTATAAGAACAAGTACTTTCTACTAAAACACATTTCTGATTTCCTGCATGTTATGTTTTATTTCCACTTTAGTTTACCATCTGAATTATAAAGTGCATTTTTAATTTAGCTAATGAATGTTCCTTCTATTTGGCCTGCTTGTGATTGCTACCACAAACTACTATATAAGCACTAAATGTGTAGAAAATATACACAATAGGCAAACAATATGTGGTCAATGCTTTCAATGTGGAGAACATTTGTAGTAGATTTCATTTCCAAAGATGATAAACTAGGTTTAACAAAGAAAATATCTGATTTGTGACGGATATATTGTGCAGAATACTGCAAGCAATGCCTAGGAATACACCCATATCAATATTCAGCTGTAATTTAAATTTTAAGATTTATTAGAAAACCATCCTTTTGCCCAGTGTTATGTTTCCCAAAATAATAAACTGCTGACTGAAAAATTTGTCATTAGCTGGTTAAAAACAAGCAAGCAAACTCTAGGGACAGCTAGACCGACAGAACCACTTTTCATGCTTTTATTATTCAGCGCTGCACTGATCATATTTTCATTCTTTAAGTGTAGTGTTTGTGGGTTTCAGCCCACCCATTAGTTATTCCATTGGGAATTTATTCTCTGTTACCAAAAAAATTTAAAAAGCAGCTTGTAAAATTTTGAGCTCTCATAAGGACCTAAAGGCCATTTTTTTAAGTGGATTTGTTAAGTATCTACCTAAAGTAAGGAATTAAATGTATAGTATGTGTACTTCAGAAAGGGTTATTTCTGATGCTGAGTAATGCATAGAGAGGGACAACAAAACTGTTCAATTTTTATGACTCACGTACACGATGCTTACATATTATGGCAGCACTTAGTGTCATTAAAAGAAAAGTCATCAACACTACTGTTGAAATATTTGAACCTTAGAGGAGTTTCTTTCATTTTTTTGTCAAATACATCTTAAAGATAAATATATTTTCCTTTAACTTTTCATAAAGGTTGATTTCATAATATTTAAGTATATTAATAGTTTAATCAATTATTAAAATATGTAAAGTCATAGAAAAAATGTTTTAAAATGTTATCATTAATCTTGCATACTTTTAATAACAAATACATGTCTGTTATTTTGTTGAAGAGATTTTTAGAAGATGCTACTGGGAATAAAATCTTTGGGGATAATGCTTATTTCAGTCTCTTATGATTTCTCACGTCAATTCCTAATTGCTATTTCTAATTCCTTAATTAGAAATAAAGTATACACACATATATAAAATATTTACATGAAATAAATTACCCTCCTTACACAAATATACCATGTGTCTGTGTGGAGGGAAAAAAACTGAGCATGCCCTATGGACAGAGCATGACTACAAGTTAATTAGGTAAAGAGAGGAAACAGTAGCTTCGGATGGAGGAATGCTTTCTACCATGGTCAGAAGGGCAGAGCCTTGGAATCATGCCCTTTTCTCCATTCCCAAAATGTCCAGAATGGATCAGTGCCTAATCAATGTCCTGTAGGGGGACAATGTGATAACAGGGCATAAAAAAAAATGTAGCAGCTGGTGTCTTAACATCAGGACTGCAACATAGCCATCACTGGAATAAGGCATGGATTACCACAGGTCTAGAGTCACCATTCCTCAATTAAGAATTTATTTTTCTCCTATTTCTCCATACCTTCAGTGCAAAGCAAGTGAAAAAGGAGAGAGAAAATCCCTCAAACAGAGTACATAGAAGGCAGAGAAATGGAGAATGTCCTTGAGGAGCAAGATTGTTGATGAAAGGTCAGAAAAGTGTAATCAAGCACTGTCAAGCACCCTGGGCTCCCTCATGTACCCTGACAGCATCTACTAGGGCCTGGGCTTTGTTCACAGCCTGCAATATACATCACCAGTTAGTGAATTGATTTCACTAGAGCATTATATCCAGAAATGCAAAGATAATGCAGAATTAAGGCATTCAGCAACAATCAAGGAAAAGCAACAAGGAGCGAGAAAGAAAGGAAGGAAGAAATGACACAGAGGAAGGAAGAATTGTCGGGAAAAGACGGAAGGAGAAGAAAGGGGGACAAATACACAGGTGGTGGAAAGAAAAACATGGAGTCAGACTGAGAAAGGGTAGACTAATGATGGCATAAGAAGGGAGAGAGAGATTAAAACAGAAAAGAAAAGGTAAAGATGGAGAAAGGACTTCATTGCATCTAATGTGAGAGTACCACCACAATTAATTTATTCTAATCATATTTTTCTGCTCACTAGGACCTTAGCCATCAGCATAGATCATCTTTTATCAGTACACTTTGAAGTATTAATTTACTCTTCAAGAGTTTTAAAAACATTATTTCTAATCAGAGAATTATATATTTTTATATTTATAATATTGTTTAAGTAAAACTATGGAGAAATTCCTAAAAGTTTACATTGATGTATGATTGAATAAGTTTTTAAAAATAAAGTATTTCGAATGTAGAAATTAACTTCGGAACTGTCATCATTTCATCATTTACAAAAATAGACTAAAAGTGCTTTGACATTTGAAAGTCATTGGATTGTCTTATCCTGTTTTTTAGACAGATAAATGCAGCCTAGTTTATAACTCTTGGAAGCTACATTTAAAATAATTATTTATAGGCCGGGCGTGGTAGCTTACTCCTGTAATCCCAGCACTTTGGGAGGCCGAGGCAGGCGGATCACCTGAGGTCAGGAGTTCGAGACCAGCCTGGCCGACATGGTGAAACCCTATCTCTACTAAAAATACAAAAATTAGCCAGGCATGGTGGCAGGTGCCTGAAATCTCAGCTACTCAGGAGGCTGAGGCAGGAGAATCGCTTGAACCCAGGAGGCAGAGATTGCAGTGAGCCGAGATTGCGCCACTGCATTCCAGCCTGGCAACAGAGAGAGACTTTGTCTCAAAAAAAAAAGATAATAATAATAATAATAATTATTATTAATAGCATTGCCTGTAAATAATTATTTCTTTCTTGAGAAATGATTGTTTCTTTCTCAAACTAAAACACATCTTAAGTTCCAATAGATGTCATGATCTGATGATATTCAATGAGAATATTACGGCACATTGCTGCATTGTTCCCAATTTTCACCCTTTCCTATATCCAAGGCTTTTGCTACGTTCTTACGTAGCTCCTCCAACTACAGGCATAATATATTTCCCCTCCTTGTTATGCTATGCACGGACATGTGACTTACTTTAGCTGTTGGTATATCGGCAGAAGTGCCAACTTAAAGCCTGTGTCTTAAGAGGCATCATATGTTTCTGCTTATGTCCTGAATCTCTGTGACAACTAGCACATTGGTCCAAGGAAGATGAAAGACATGTGGACTAGATCTGGAACAGCCTGAAGTTTAGAGCCAAACTCAGCTAAACTCAGTCTATGTCCACCTATCTCAGCTAGCCCACAATTCAACGAAGCACGAATAAATAATGACATTGAGTTTAGGGCTGGTTCACTATACAACACTATTGCTTCAATAGCTTACTAATACAAATATTAGCAATTACTATATTGCAGTAATCAATTTAAAAAATGATATCTCCTGATTTCTAATCTAGATCCTTTTAAAAAATTTGTTTACTTGATGTTAAAGTTTAATACATAATTCTCTTAAATGTTTTGAAGTCACAGACCAATTGCATTATATATTACTTTTATGAAGAATAATAATTAATTCCCTGTTATTTAATAATTCTTAAAAGCTTGAATGTTAGAAACAATGTTTTAGAAATGTACTTCAATGATATACCACTCATATCTTGTTATATAAAATCTAAAATAAATCCAAAGACAATGTATACAAGTATAATGAGAAAACCAAAAATTTTGTAATTGTCAAGTAGACAAGATAATCTGAAAGATTTGTGAAATACAATTAGCCAAATGCATTTAGTAGGAATACATACAGACGGTAGTATTATGAACATACATAAAATGTTGAACATGACAACTTGAGAATGTGCACACTTCTGTGAACACATGGAACGTTTGTGAAAAGCAATCACACTAGACAACAAAACAATGAACAACGAATTTTTATAAAATCCTACAGATCATACTCTCTAATGATGATAGTATTAAGTTTGAAATAAATTATAAGAAAATAAGTAGAAAATCCCTGTACAATTATTAAGTTGCTTAATTCCAAAGAACTTAAGGGACAAGAAATACATTATGTCAAAAAATAGGAACTATTTAACAACTAATGATAAACAATATTATACATCAAAACTTTGATGATACAGGTAAACAGTACTTAAATGAAGAATTCACATCCTTTGTAAAGATTTATATTGAAAAGAAAAAATACTGAAAATTAATAAATTAAAAATCTATTTCAAGAACATATAAAATAAACAGCAAAATAAACAAGTATTGAAAAAATAATAAAGATAGAAGAAAGTGATAAAAAAGGAAAATACTGCCAAGATGATCAACAATGCCAAAAGTGAGTTTGTTAAATTAATAAAATTGACAAAATTATGTAAAGAGTAATGATTTAGAAAGCAAAGTTGCAACTAGTAAATAATAGGTATTAAATAGACTTGGTTGTATATGCCATAGACACTACAGATAGGGGCTTATTATAAAGAATATTGTGCTACAATGTATTTGAAAACTTAAAAAAATAGCTGGACTCATAGAAAAATATAGCTTATTAAATTTATTTCAAAAGAAATGCAATACTTGAATAATTCTCAAACACATTGAAGAACAGTTTTAAATCTCCCACCTCCAAAAATGCCCAGGTCCAAGTGGTTTAATCAGTTTTACCAAGAATTAAAAGATGCATATTTTCAAACACAAACTGTTTCAACACATATAAAAAGAAGACCTACACTTCAACTTATTGTATAAGATCAGTATCACTTTAAGTACTGATCACAAGGGCAGAAAGAGAAATAATAATTATGGAATAACGTCACTCATAAACATAAATGAAAAAAATCTGAACAAATCTCAGGAAACCGAATTCTGACATGTATAGAAAGGTAAGATTCCTTAAACACATGGAATTTATTTTGAAAATGAAATGTTGATTTTAATCTTAGCAAACCAGTAAGTTTAATTTCATTATATTAACTGAATAAGACAAGGATTACTTAATTATATCAAAAGATACAGAAAAGTAATGGATAAAATTTAACAATTATTCTTAGCAAACTAGAAAATGAAGGACTTTTTTTTAACCTTGATGAAGAATATCCATAAAATTCCTCATTATGGTAAAATGGTAAGACTATTTCATTTAAAATCAGGAGCAAGGTCTGGGTGATCATTATTATAATTAATAACTTCTATCCAATAGTATTTCACGCATTACATAGCTCTAAATAGGATATTAGTTATATAAAATATTTTCTTAGATTTTTTAAAACCCTCTATGTCAACCCATGGTAATTAATTTTTTTCCTGTTTCTAATTTTTTATTTACTCTTCTCTCCCTACCCTCCTCATTGCTTCTTTGCATAATAGTAGCAGAAAGGTTATTTCTCATATGATTATTTTTATAATAAAAACTCATTAAATTATATATCCCTCTCAATTTCAATGCTTGCCTCCCTTAACTTCTTTTTTAATTTCATAAGCACTTTTCTAAAACCCCTTGGATATAACATTTTCACTTCAATTTGTTTTTGGAATTAATAATTTCATATTACCCTCTTTAATTCAGAGTAATTTAGGAACATATGACTAAATTTCCAACTGTTCTTTTTAAATTAGTTGTACATTTATGAAATACAGTGTTTCAGCCACAGTAATATCTAGGATTCCCTTATAGCTCTAATTCTAGCTATTTATTAGCACTAATTTTACAACGTCTCTGTAGAGAAGTTTGAAAGAATTTGGTCAATTTTAAGTGGATTTTCTTAGAGCGTGTTTTTAGATCATGTGGAGGAGATGGCAGAATAAAGGAGGAAGCACTCTCAAGAATGAAGGTGTAAGCTGCTTACTAGGATTTAGCAATCCACACCAGTTTATCTTAGAGCATCAGATGTATGACTCAAGTCTTTGTCTTCAGCCAGATGAAATGATTTTATTAAAATGGCCAGTATAAGTCATATATGACAAGGACTACAAAGGTTTCAGTTCCTTTATTTCACTATGAGGGTGGAGAAAGGGAACAGAAATACTGTTTTCCTCTGCCCACGTTCCGCAGCAACCTATTAATTTATTGATGGAAGAGTATGTTTACAAAGAGTTCATTTCCAAGGTTGATCTCTCCAATGGTTCTAATCTATTACAAGAGAACATAGTATGATGATTTCCAGTTAAAACCAGTCAAGGTTAAAACAACCTCCAAGAAGTTTTTCAAATAAAATCTATCAAATAAAATTGAACACTTCCAGAAATCTAATGCCTTTTTTGTACAACTACATCATTGTACAGCGATAAAAAATAAATTACATCAAATTTTCAACTCTTTACTACCATTCTATTCAAGCAGAGAGAAGACTTTCAAACAGCCTGTAAATATGACAACTGTCAACACTGGGTTGAAGCCAACCCATTGGTTAGTGACTCTCAGTTCTTATGTTTTTCCAGATTCTCATTCTCTGCAAGTTAGAGATGGAGGCCAAGGACAAGATGAAACTGGGATTTGCAGGAGTCAAAAGCCCTAGGGGATGTTGCTAACTGTGAGTATGTAGGTAAGGTTTTGCTTTTTCTGAAAACCTTTCAATAAAACTGATAGAATATAGAAATGCACACAATTTCCTAAATGCTTTGATGCAGAGTCTATTAAAAGATATGAAAAGAAAATCTTCCACTGTGATATTTTATGCCTCCAGTGACCTAACTTTATGACAAAATAAAAGTCATAGAAAAATATGTAAAGTTAAACATAATTGGAACACCTGGATGGAAAAATGTTTAAAAATGGCATTACTGCCTTAACCGTACCAACATGAGCAGAAGTCCTATAATCATGTTCAGTGGTAATGTGGAACCATATGTGGTGAAATAAAATACAGGACAAATATATAAATACATCTGTTGCTACAGATTTTCAGCCTTTTAACACTCGTAGATTTCTGTTTGGGGTCTGACTCTGACTATATCCTACTGTTTTATGTATTTTTCTGTAATTTTGTGAGATTAACAGAGCCAACTTGCAGATTACTGCTAAATGTTAGTTCCTTTCTCAACTTTTAGAGTGTTGGGGCTGTAGCACTCTTTTTCTGAATGAATAACCCTCAAACACAAACTGGTTTGGTACAATCTTAGGTACTTAAAGTCTCATAATATGCCTATAATAAAACCCCAACAATTAGCCTGGCATAGCAATGTATACAACATCATATATCCGTATCCAAAAACCAACACAGTTTGACCACCAGAAAGCTTGCAAAACAGGCATGGGTTTAATGTTTCTCAATGTCCTTCACTGCGTCTCTCTCTCTCTCTCTCTCTCTCTCTCTCTCTCTCTCTCTCTCGTTTGCTCTCTTTCCCCTCCCACACAGACACAGACAGACAGACACACACACACACATAAACACACACAGAGTCTTCTATGTACAGAATATAATTTTGAAAAACCAACCAATAATGTAAAATTGAATGCCTTTTCTCCTACAGTATAGACGAATCACAATAATTAATGTTATTATTTTAAATTAAAGTTAACTAAACTGTAAATACGTATTAATTATTGCTTAATGCAGACAGGATTGGTGGTAACATTTTCTATCTCTCATAGCCTTGTAAAATAGGAATGAAAAGAAACAAAACTTGTATTCATGCCACAATTATTTTTTGAATATATGAGCATCGATTAAAGCAGAACTATGTTTCATTTTTTTCTTTACTAGTGTGGAAATTATGAGTGAAAATCAAATTTCATATTTGGCCCAAAATTTGGCAAATAACAATAATCTGGAAAGAAAAAATACCACTTTTTGTATAAAAGCATTTATACTTTTAGAAAAATAAATGCTTACAAAAAGTTTTGTTTGTGCTATTATTATTTTCTCTATCCGACAATATAGAAAAATTTGTATACCTGATAATTTATCATATTTTATTTTCAATTGACAAATAATAGTTGTACATATTTATGGGATGCATAGTGATGTCTTGATGCATACAGCAATCAGATCAGGGTAATCCGAATCTCAAACATTTATTATTTCTTCATGTTTGGACTGTTCAATATTCTCCTTTGAACTATTTGGAACTATATAACATATTATTGTTAACTATAGCTGTCTTATGATGACATAGAACACTAGAATTTATTCCTCCTCTCCAGCTAAAATTTTTTATTTTTAGATGGTCAAAGTTAAAAAATAAAAAGAAATATTTTTCCTTCTAACATTTGATTGTGTGATATATATGTATATACAGGTGTGTGTGTGTATATATATATATGCAATCTTGCATATATATATATATATGCAAGATTCAAACTACTATAAACCTAGGGAATTAATAACAAAATAACAAAATAATGCTTTAAATATGACACACCAATGGAAAAAAACAATTGTCACTCCTTTTGAAATCTCTATACAAAGTGTTTTAATTTCTATACCATCTTATTTTCTTGTCTATTAAATGAAAAGTGATGAAAATACTGTCAGTTCTCATTATTCACGGATCTAATATTTGCTAACATTTCTTCTTGTTTCAGTTTTCATACCGTAAACAAGTGTCCTTTTTACGGACTGTCTTAGTGCCACAATTTTTGTATTTCTGTGCTTCTTATTGGTGATTTTGCTGTTTGAAATGGCCCCAAGCATAGTGGTAACTCTAATGTTTTTAATGTTCTCAAGAGCAGGAAGGCTGTGAACTGCCTTTGAGAACTGCCTTAGAGAAAAACACTATATATTAAATAAGGTGTATTTAAAAAGAAACACATGTAAGAAAAAGTAATTGATTGGTTGATGAATATGTTGTTACCTAAAGGGGATAGAAACCTAAACCTGAATTTCACCTAGGAGTGATGGTTCAGTGTGTTGGGTGGCTAGGGCTTCCATAACAAAATATAGGCTTGGTGGCTTAAACAACAGAAATTTAATTTCTCACAGTTCTAAAGGCTTCAAGACCAAGGTTCCATGTTAGTCATTTTCTAGTGAAGGCGCCCTTCCTGGCTTGCTGACAGCCACCTTCTCACTATGTCCTCACATGGCCTTTCCTTAGAGTGCACGAGGGGTGGTGGGCAGGTGACATTCTCTGGCGTCACTTCTTATAAGTGCATGAATCCTACTGGATCAGGACCTCATCTCTATAACCTCATTTAATATTAATTACTTCTTTGGATACCCCATCACAAAATACAGCCATACTGGGGGTTAAGGATTCAGCATATGAATTTGTGGAGGACACAAACATTCAGTCCATAAAATTGAGTATTCACTTATACATTGCTTGCCACAAATTAATAAAACATAACTATTGGGAATAATGAAATCAGAATCATGAAATATCTGATGTTTAAGGACTAATTCATAATACTAATTGTAAAACACACAAATCAATGAGAGAGAGGTATATAATAAGCCTTTTTGTTAACATATGGAAGAATTCAAGCTGCTGTCTTCACCAAATGTTTTTTAAGAACTTGTTTATTTTGATTAAGTGAATGCTACTTATATAATTAAAAATAAAATTAATATACAGATAAAAGTTCAAAGTGAGTAGAAAGAGGAGAAAATGCTGAGAAAGTATCTGGCTCTACAGTACTAAAGTAAATTTAGGATTGGATTTTTAAATAATAACCCTTCTACTTGCTTGATAGCAATTTTCAATGCATTGCAGGTGGTGAATCCCATACTCATTTACCCAGTGGGCTTTTATTTGGAAAACACAATTAGAGAAATGTGAATATAATTCAATTTCTTGCTTAATATAATCCGTATATGTAATAATACACCACACCAATGGTTTATGAGCAAGATCCATCAGTTTCCTATACAATATAAAACCATTATATTCATACAGTATTTATTTTCTAAAGTTGAAACCAGTCATACATTTTACTTGTAATCTGTTATATTTCTCAATCTGTAAGTACATTAGTTTTGGTTATTCAAATAACTCTCTAATTATCACATGCTCTCAGAATTATACTTACCTAAACAATAGAGTTATTACTTAGAAAAATATATATTGAAACTTTTTCCCAAGTGTTCTTAATGCTTAAAATATTTTTCAGCCTTTTCTTTATTTAAATTCTTTCATCACATAACTTCATTGCACACTGCATTATTTTCTGTTTTATCTTCAGTTTAACTTCAATTTTAATGCTTAATAACAAATAAAACAAAAAGTTCTACCTAGCTCAACTAGAATCCTCATTGTATTTTGTGAAAATACGTGTGCTACTGAAAAATCTAACAAAATATTCAGAAAAGAAATAAAGTTTAAGAACACAGTATTAAAAAATAATAAAAAACAAAGCAATTTTTGAACCAAACTAAGTTATTACAGGACATTAAATAATTGATTTAAAACATGAAAAATAATAACAAGACTCTTAAAACACCCTAGGATTCAGAATTATATCACTATTATAAATATATAGGAAATTTCAAATTAATGAATAATTCAATAATTTATGTCAACTAAAACAAAGATGCAAATGCGTAAAGCTGTTTAGGTGGTCTTTGGGAACTGTATTTATGTTCTAACTTTAATTAATGTTGCCAGGCATTTAAATATTCACCAAAATCCTAAGACTCATAAAATACATTGTTGAAGAAAACTGTTTAGTTGGTTAAAAACAAACAAAAATCCCATTATGTATGGCAGTGTTCTCTAAAATTCTTCACAAACAAGTAAAGTATCATATAAAACTTCAAAGTGAATTGATTATAGGAAAAGCACCAGATTTTAATTACTTTTTCTAGAACACAAAGCCACAATGAATTAAACTTCTGAAGGTTAACTTGCATTATGACCTTATTCTCTGATCATGACTATATCTCCTTATTCTGTCTCAGATGGCACCTGTAGCTTGGGAGACCATTCTGATTCAAACCTACACCTTCCTATCTTTGGCTCCTGTGCTTCTCTGACTCAAGGTTTTCTCAGGCCATAGAAGCTAGCTCAGGTGGGGCTCAGAGAAGGCCAGAAGAACTGGTGAGTTTATGTCCTCAAGGACAACTCTCACATAATGAGGACAGGAGTTGATGAATAAAAATCTCAGCTTTCTTGTGCCTTGATGGAGAAATCTGAGGTGTGTTTTACATACACAATTAGAGGTTCCTATAAAGATGAACCCAGTTGCACCCAGCAGTAACCTATTCATGAATGCAAACCCTGTTGGTTTTTATCCCTTCCTGGACTCACCTTCCCATGCTTTCATCCAGCTCCTTGGAATAATCTCCATAATATACAATTTGCACCCATCCTATCTCACCCTAACACTCTCATCAGTGGTGCTTTCTGATAAGGTGTAAGTGAAAGGAGAAGCACTGGCATGTACTAGCCCTACCACTTGAAAGATATGTCAGCCAATAGTGGTTAAAATGATTTTGGATCCAGTTCTCATTTGTAAAGACTTTATAAAAAATAATGTTTAATGTTGAGTGTCAGCCAGAAATTAACTCAAGACACACTGTGAAAGACTTCCATGGCCGTATTTAAAAAGACTGTATCTTCTGCCACTGGAGCCCAAACTAGTACTGAAAATAAAGCTGAATGTTTAATTGTGAGAGTGATGAAATTACAGAGGAGACATTCATAAATTAATAAGTTGGTTATAATAAAGCCAGGAACTTACTAATGATATCCTGAGGAATTTGTTGGTGGCATTTAAATAGATTCACTTGAGTAGCTTAAACTCTCCAGATTCCCGTAAAACCTCTGGCTAGGGGATCACATCCCCTTCCCAACCATTTTCAGTGGCTTATTTAAGATGGATGCCTCAGAAGATGATGCTTGCCTGCATCATGAGTGTTTCTGCTTTCTCTTATCATTTCCACACCAATAACCAGTATTAGTTTTCAGCATTGCCTAAGTGGGATCCTGATATAAAGAAACATTATTCACTGAAAAAAGCTGCTGAGCCTGGCTAATAACTACCAGTAGGAACCAAGAGAACATACGTCAGTATGAATCTTGAGGGTGCTAAATGAAAGGAGGTAGAGCATAGGGTGTTCAGGGGAGAATTTATTGATAAGATGGCACTCTCTCTGATGCAGAATTTAACATGTTGCCAGAACACCTGAAGCTGGTCCTACTATGGTGTTGCAATGGCTCTTTTAAGCTTAGAAATGATGAGGTACTGTAGTGAATAAGGTAGAGTTATTGGAACTGCCTTGGGAGAGTGATAAGAAAGGAGTAAGTGGGCATCCTAGGATAGGTTTAATATATAAGAACAGGAAATCTATCAGGTCACTCTGTTTCCAAATGTCCCAGAAGACACTGTCTCCACTAAAATGATTATATGCACTAGTGAGGAGAGTGCCAGCATTCTTGAGAGTATTAGTCAGGCTGTCTTTCATAGACCGTGTTTGATAGTAGGACATGCTTTTCTTTCTGCCAATGGGAATAACAAAATTCTAACATAGCAGAGGCCAGATAGTAGTACTTAACTATCAGAGGTAAGGTTGACATACTTGGAATATAGAACAGCAGGGCTGGAATGACATCCAGGTTTTCGCAACCTGTAGGCAACTTTGGCAAAAGACATAATTTTCCAAGAAGCAAAATGTATGTGCAACCAATGAGAATATATCCAGGTTTGTAAAACCAAAATGACCAACAGTGGGTGAGCTGAATGAACAATGGTGTCAGCTGTTACAAGGGAAAACTATTATCTTTGTTTTCATATCTAAGCCCATCAGTTGAAAGGAAAATGAGGTGTCCTTGAGGAATATCTTATAATGCCAAAGAAAGGCTTAGCAAAAAAAAAAAGAAATCCAAAAAAATTAAGAATGAAAAAAACTGGAGAAATTTTAGATACCATAGTAACCAAGATATAACAAAAGAATATTATGAACCACTTCATGTCAATAAAAACAAGAAAGGAAAGAACTTAGAATATTTATCAAAGTAAGAGAAGATAGAAGGTCAGTGTATGACTGAGAAGGGCCTAGAATAAGATGAATAAGGTAGGGGTGAAATCATGCAGAGCTTCCCTGGGAATGTCAAGGATCTTTGTTGATATTTTAAAGCGTAATTGGAAGGTAATCAGCACAGAAACAAATGACCTAAATTACATATTACAATATTACTTGGGCTGCTGAAAACATTTTTTGAATAAGAAAGATATTCCCAACAAATATTAAAAAAATAAGAAATTCTAAATGAAGGTAGTAAAAATTTGCCATGTTTTTAAGTTTCCATATTATATGGGTTAAAGAAAGTTAAAAAAATGGATAGACTTATAGAAAGTATTAATATTTACATGGTATATAAAAGTCAACCAATAACATTTATCATGTATAAAGTACATTAAATTAACACAAAAGCAATAACTATGGCCACATAAATTGTATAAAATATATTGTATTTATATGCAGTGAATAGAAATGGACTCAGGCACGATTAAGTATAAAGGACTTTGTTATCATCCTACAAAGTAGCTCACAAAATAATGAGAAACTTGGAGACTCAGAACTGATTAACAGGAATTAAGGAGAACTGGAAAACTAACTAGCAAATACTACTTTTTCTTCTTATTGGTGCACAATAAGTGTAATGAATGAGGTTCTACCATTTTTTTCCAAATTCTATTCACAAATGTTTAGTATTTTGGTGCAGCATCTTGGGAAAATATTTTGGCAGTGTCTGTCTAAGTAAAAACTAAGCTTTTTACTTATCAATTACATTTCTATGAATATTCTCGAGGCTTTCATTTCAGGTTTGGCTGTATCAGTAAGGATTCAATCAGGGAAGCAGAACTGCTGTGTGTTATATAGAATGAGGAAATTAGTATGGGACTCAGACTTTTTTGCAATTGTGGGAGCTAATGGAGCAGTCTATGGGCTCTTGGCTCCACATTTAATATTGAGTTTGAAGTCACTACAAATCATTCACACCACAAATTAGAAGAATGGTTGGAGAAAAGCAAAAACCTATGAGATCAACTGGAACTCTAGGACAAACTGGAATGCATGAAGACAACAGGAACCTAGGATTACTCTGTGAAATCTATAACCTTCTTTTACCTCCAGACTCCATGCCATGGTTGACCTGCAGAAGAAATTGATACTCTTTGACACAGAGCATTTGCCACACTTAGCCCAGGTTTGTAGAAATGAAAATAAGAGATCTGGTGATATCTGTTAGTCTAGATTCTTTCCAAGACCCATTTGGAAAGCTAGCAGATCAACAATAATGTGAGCAAAATACCATAGTGCTTGGCATCCTGCACCCGCCAACACAGGACATATGGCTCTGCTATGGCTTGGCTGTGTCCCCACCCAAATCACATCTTGAATTGTAGTTCTCATAATCCTCACATGTCGTGGGAGGGACC